>NW_027461487.1:0-300000 GCF_030463565.1 Pelecanus crispus | reverse complement strand
TCACAGCCAAACTCACTCTGGCCATCTGCGCTGCCCTTGCCTCCCAGCACTCCCAACACACATTATCAGGCTCAATCTCACTCTCACTCCCGACACAGACCAGCAACCAAAGTGCCAACACCCAAGCCATTTCTTCCATACGATAGGCCTAAGGGCTTCGAGCTGTTGCTGGTCCTCACCTTCCCTTGACACCGCTTTCACAGCCAAACACACTCTGGCCATCTGCCTTTGCCCTGCCTCCCAGCACTCTCAAAACACACTCTCAGGCGCAATCTCACTTTCACTCTCGTCACAGACCACCTCCCAAAGTGCAAACGTCCAAGCGATTTCTGCCGCATGCTACATCTCAGGGCTTAGAGCTCTTGCTGGTCCTCACCTTCCCTTGACACCGCTTTCACAGCCAAACACACTCTGACCATCTACCCTGGCTTTGCCTCCCAGCACTCCCAACAAACATACTCAGGTTCAGTCTCACTCTCACTCCCGGCAGAAACCACCTCCCAAAGTGCAAACGTCCAAGCCATTTCTCCCATACGATAGGTCTAAGGTCTTAGCGCTCTTCCTGGTCCTCACCTTCCCTTGACACCGCTTTCACAGCCAAACACACTCTGGCCATCTGCTTTTGCCTTGCCTCCCACCACTCTCAAAACACATTCTCAGGCGCACTTTCACTCCCGGCACAGACCACATCCCAAAGTGCCAACACCCAAGCGATTTCTGCCGCATGCTACCTCTAAGGGCTTAGAGCTCTTGCTGGTCCTCACCTTCCCTTGACACCGCTTTCACAGCCAAACTCACTCTGCCCATCTGCCTTTGCCTTGCCTCCCAGCACTCCCAACACACAATCTCATTTTCAATCTCACTCTCACTCCCGGCACAGACCACCTCCCAAAAGTGCAAACGTCCAAGCCATTTCTCCCATGCGATAGGCCTAAGGGCTTAGAGCTGTTGCTGGTCCTCACCTTCCCTTGACACCACTTTCACAGCCAAACACACTCTGCCCATCTGCCTTTGCCTCAACTCCCAGCACTCCCAACACACTCTCACTCTCGGCACAGACCACCTCCCAAAGTGCCAACATCCAAGCGATTTATGACGCACGCTACATCTAAGGCCTTAGAGCTGCTGCTGGTCCTCACCTTCCCTTGACACCGCTTTCACAGCCAAACACACTCTGCCCATCTACCCGGCTTTGCCTCCCAGCACTCACAACACACATTCTCACTCTCGGCACAAACCACCTCCCAAACTGCAAACACCCAACCGATTTCTGCCGCATGATACATCTAAGGGCTTAGAGCTGTTGCTGGTCCTCACCTTCCCTTGACACCGCTTTCACTGCGAAACTCACTCTGCCCATCTGCCTTTGCCTTGCCTCCCAGCACTCCCAACACACATTCTCACTCTCGGCACAGACCACATCCCAAAGTGCCAACTCCCAAGCGATATCTGACGCACGCTACATGTAAGGGCTTAGAGATGTTGCTGGTCCTCACCTTCCCTTCACACCGCTTTCACAGCCAAATTCACTCTGGCCATCTGCGCTGCCCTTGCCTCCCAGCACTCCCAACACACATTATCAGGCTCGCTCTCACTCTCACTCCCGGCAGAAACCACCTCCCAAAGTGCAAATGTCCAAGCCATTTCTCCCATACGATAAGCCTAAGGGCTTAGAACTGTTGCTGGTCCTCACCTTCCCTTGACACCGCTTTCACAGCCAAACTCACTCTGGCCATCTGCGCTGCCCTTGCCTCCCAGCACTCCCAACACACATTATCAGGCTCAATCTCACTCTCACTCCCGACACAGACCAGCAACCAAAGTGCCAACACCCAAGCCATTTCTTCCATACGATAGGCCTAAGGGCTTCAAGCTGTTGCTGGTCCTCACCTTCCCTTGACACCGCTTTCACAGCCAAACACACTCTGGCCATCTGCCTTTGCCCTGCCTCCCAGCACTCTCAAAACACACTCTCAGGCGCAATCTCACTTTCACTCTCGTCACAGACCACCTCCCAAAGTGCAAACGTCCAAGCGATTTCTGCCGCATGCTACATCTCAGGGCTTAGAGCTCTTGCTGGTCCTCACCTTCCCTTGACACCGCTTTCACAGCCAAACACACTCTGACCATCTACCCTGGCTTTGCCTCCCAGCACTCCCAACAAACATACTCAGGTTCAGTCTCACTCTCACTCCCGGCAGAAACCACCTCCCAAAGTGCAAACGTCCAAGCCATTTCTCCCATACGATAGGTCTAAGGTCTTAGCGCTCTTCCTGGTCCTCACCTTCCCTTGACACCGCTTTCACAGCCAAACTCACTCTGCCCAACTGCCTTTGCCTTGCCTCCCACCACTCTCAAAACACATTCTCAGGCGCACTTTCACTCCCGGCACAGACCACATCCCAAAGTGCCAACACCCAAGCGATTTCTGCCGCATGCTACCTCTAAGGGCTTAGAGCTCTTGCTGGTCCTCACCTTCCCTTGACACCGCTTTCACAGCCAAACTCACTCTGCCCATCTGCCTTTGCCTTGCCTCCCAGCACTCCCAACACACAATCTCATTTTCAATCTCACTCTCACTCCCGGCACAGACCACCTCCCAAAAGTGCAAACGTCCAAGCCATTTCTCCCATGCGATAGGCCTAAGGGCTTAGAGCTGTTGCTGGTCCTCACCTTCCCTTGACACCGCTTTCACAGACAAACACACTCTGCCCATCTGCCTTTGCCTCAACTCCCAGCACTCCCAACACACTCTCACTCTCGGCACAGACCACCTCCCAAAGTGCCAACATCCAAGCGATTTCTGACGCACGCTACATCTAAGGGCTTAGAGCTGCTGCTGGTCCTCACCTTCCCTTGACACCGCTTTCACAGCCAAACACACTCTGCCCATCTACCCGGCTTTGCCTCCCAGCACTCACAACACACATTATCAGGCTCAATCTCACTCTCACTCCCGACACAGACCAGCAACCAAAGTGCCAACACCCAAGCCATTTCTTCCATACGATAGGCCTAAGGGCTTCGAGCTGTTGCTGGTCCTCACCTTCCCTTGACACCGCTTTCACAGCCAAACACACTCTGGCCATCTGCCTTTGCCCTGCCTCCCAGCACTCTCAAAACACACTCTCAGGCGCAATCTCACTTTCACTCTCGTCACAGACCACCTCCCAAAGTGCAAACGTCCAAGCGATTTCTGCCGCATGCTACATCTCAGGGCTTAGAGCTCTTGCTGGTCCTCACCTTCCCTTGACACCGCTTTCACAGCCAAACACACTCTGACCATCTACCCTGGCTTTGCCTCCCAGCACTCCCAACAAACATACTCAGGTTCAGTCTCACTCTCACTCCCGGCAGAAACCACCTCCCAAAGTGCAAACGTCCAAGCCATTTCTCCCATACGATAGGTCTAAGGTCTTAGCGCTCTTCCTGGTCCTCACCTTCCCTTGACACCGCTTTCACAGCCAAACACACTCTGGCCATCTGCTTTTGCCTTGCCTCCCACCACTCTCAAAACACATTCTCAGGCGCACTTTCACTCCCGGCACAGACCACATCCCAAAGTGCCAACACCCAAGCGATTTCTGCCGCATGCTACCTCTAAAGGCTTAGAGCTCTTGCTGGTCCTCACCTTCCCTTGACACCGCTTTCACACACAAACACACTCTGCCCATCTGCCTTTGCCTTGCCTCCCAGCACTCCCAACACACAATCTCATTTTCAATCTCACTCTCACTCCCGGCACAGACCACCTCCCAAAAGTGCAAACGTCCAAGCCATTTCTCCCATGCGATAGGCCTAAGGGCTTAGAGCTGTTGCTGGTCCTCACCTTCCCTTGACACCACTTTCACAGCCAAACACACTCTGCCCATCTGCCTTTGCCTCAACTCCCAGCACTCCCAACACACTCTCACTCTCGGCACAGACCACCTCCCAAAGTGCCAACATCCAAGCGATTTATGACGCACGCTACATCTAAGGCCTTAGAGCTGCTGCTGGTCCTCACCTTCCCTTGACACCGCTTTCACAGCCAAACACACTCTGCCCATCTACCCGGCTTTGCCTCCCAGCACTCACAACACACATTCTCACTCTCGGCACAAACCACCTCCCAAACTGCAAACACCCAACCGATTTCTGCCGCATGATACATCTAAGGGCTTAGAGCTGTTGCTGGTCCTCACCTTCCCTTGACACCGCTTTCACTGCGAAACTCACTCTGCCCATCTGCCTTTGCCTTGCCTCCCAGCACTCCCAACACACATTCTCACTCTCGGCACAGACCACATCCCAAAGTGCCAACTCCCAAGCGATATCTGACGCACGCTACATGTAAGGGCTTAGAGATGTTGCTGGTCCTCACCTTCCCTTCACACCGCTTTCACAGCCAAATTCACTCTGGCCATCTGCGCTGCCCTTGCCTCCCAGCACTCCCAACACACATTCTCAGGCTCGCTCTCACTCTCACTCCCGGCAGAAACCACCTCCCAAAGTGCAAATGTCCAAGCCATTTCTCCCATACGATAAGCCTAAGGGCTTAGAACTGTTGCTGGTCCTCACCTTCCCTTGACACCGCTTTCACAGCCAAACTCACTCTGGCCATCTGCGCTGCCCTTGCCTCCCAGCACTCCCAACACACATTATCAGGCTCAATCTCACTCTCACTCCCGACACAGACCAGCAACCAAAGTGCCAACACCCAAGCCATTTCTTCCATACGATAGGCCTAAGGGCTTCAAGCTGTTGCTGGTCCTCACCTTCCCTTGACACCGCTTTCACAGCCAAACACACTCTGGCCATCTGCCTTTGCCCTGCCTCCCAGCACTCTCAAAACACACTCTCAGGCGCAATCTCACTTTCACTCTCGTCACAGACCACCTCCCAAAGTGCAAACGTCCAAGCGATTTCTGCCGCATGCTACATCTCAGGGCTTAGAGCTCTTGCTGGTCCTCACCTTCCCTTGACACCGCTTTCACAGCCAAACACACTCTGACCATCTACCCTGGCTTTGCCTCCCAGCACTCCCAACAAACATACTCAGGTTCAGTCTCACTCTCACTCCCGGCAGAAACCACCTCCCAAAGTGCAAACGTCCAAGCCATTTCTCCCATACGATAGGTCTAAGGTCTTAGCGCTCTTCCTGGTCCTCACCTTCCCTTGACACCGCTTTCACAGCCAAACTCACTCTGCCCAACTGCCTTTGCCTTCCCTCCCACCACTCTCAAAACACATTCTCAGGCGCACTTTCACTCCCGGCACAGACCACATCCCAAAGTGCCAACACCCAAGCGATTTCTGCCGCATGCTACCTCTAAGGGCTTAGAGCTCTTGCTGGTCCTCACCTTCCCTTGACACCGCTTTCACAGCCAAACTCACTCTGCCCATCTGCCTTTGCCTTGCCTCCCAGCACTCCCAACACACAATCTCATTTTCAATCTCACTCTCACTCCCGGCACAGACCACCTCCCAAAAGTGCAAACGTCCAAGCCATTTCTCCCATGCGATAGGCCTAAGGGCTTAGAGCTGTTGCTGGTCCTCACCTTCCCTTGACACCGCTTTCACAGACAAACACACTCTGCCCATCTGCCTTTGCCTCAACTCCCAGCACTCCCAACACACTCTCACTCTCGGCACAGACCACCTCCCAAAGTGCCAACATCCAAGCGATTTCTGACGCACGCTACATCTAAGGGCTTAGAGCTGCTGCTGGTCCTCACCTTCCCTTGACACCGCTTTCACAGCCAAACACACTCTGACCATCTACCCGGCTTTGCCTCCCAGCACTCACAACACACATTATCAGGCTCAATCTCACTCTCACTCCCGACACAGACCAGCAACCAAAGTGCCAACACCCAAGCCATTTCTTCCATACGATAGGCCTAAGGGCTTCGAGCTGTTGCTGGTCCTCACCTTCCCTTGACACCGCTTTCACAGCCAAACACACTCTGGCCATCTGCCTTTGCCCTGCCTCCCAGCACTCTCAAAACACACTCTCAGGCGCAATCTCACTTTCACTCTCGTCACAGACCACCTCCCAAAGTGCAAACGTCCAAGCGATTTCTGCCGCATGCTACATCTCAGGGCTTAGAGCTCTTGCTGGTCCTCACCTTCCCTTGACACCGCTTTCACAGCCAAACTCACTCTGCCCATCTGCCTTTGCCTTGCCTCCCAGCACTCCCAACACACTCTCACTCTCGGCACAGACCACCTCCCAAAGTGCCAACATCCAAGTGATTTCTGACGCACGCTACATCTAAGGGCTTAGAGCTGTGGCTGGTCCTCACCTTCCCTTGACACCGCTTTCACAGCCAAACACACTCTGCCCATCTGCCTTTGCCCTGCCTCCCAGCACTCCCAACACACATTCTCAGGCTCAATCTCACTCTCACTCCCGGCACAGACCACCTCCCAAAGTGAAAACGTCCAAGCCATTTCTCCCATACGATAGGCCTAAGGGCTTCGAGCTGTTGCTGGTCCTCACCTTCCCTTGACACCTCTTTCAAATACAAACACACTCTGGCCATATACCCTGACATTGCCTCCCAGCACTCCCAACACACATTCTCAGGCTCAATCTCACTCTCACTCCCGGCACAGGCCACCTCCCAAAAGTGCAAACGTCCAAGCCATTTCTCCCATACGATAGGCCTAAGGGCTTAGAGCTGTTGCTGGTCCTCACCTTCCCTTGACACCGCTTTCACAGACAAACACACTCTGGCCATCTGCCTTTGCCCTGCCTCCCAGCACTCTCAAAACACACTCTCAGGCGCAATCTCACTTTCACTCTCGTCACAGACCACCTCCCAAAGTGCAAACGTCCAAGCGATTTCTGCCGCATGCTACATCTCAGGGCTTAGAGCTCTTGCTGGTCCTCACCTTCCCTTGACACCGCTTTCACAGCCAAACACACTCTGACCATCTACCCTGGCTTTGCCTCCCAGCACTCCCAACAAACATACTCAGGTTCAGTCTCACTCTCACTCCCGGCAGAAACCACCTCCCAAAGTGCAAACGTCCAAGCCATTTCTCCCATACGATAGGTCTAAGGTCTTAGCGCTCTTCCTGGTCCTCACCTTCCCTTGACACCGCTTTCACAGCCAAACTCACTCTGCCCAACTGCCTTTGCCTTGCCTCCCACCACTCTCAAAACACATTCTCAGGCGCACTTTCACTCCCGGCACAGACCACATCCCAAAGTGCCAACACCCAAGCGATTTCTGCCGCATGCTACCTCTAAGGGCTTAGAGCTCTTGCTGGTCCTCACCTTCCCTTGACACCGCTTTCACAGCCAAACTCACTCTGCCCATCTGCCTTTGCCTTGCCTCCCAGCACTCCCAACACACAATCTCATTTTCAATCTCACTCTCACTCCCGGCACAGACCACCTCCCAAAAGTGCAAACGTCCAAGCCATTTCTCCCATGCGATAGGCCTAAGGGCTTAGAGCTGTTGCTGGTCCTCACCTTCCCTTGACACCGCTTTCACAGACAAACACACTCTGCCCATCTGCCTTTGCCTCAACTCCCAGCACTCCCAACACACTCTCACTCTCGGCACAGACCACCTCCCAAAGTGCCAACATCCAAGCGATTTCTGACGCACGCTACATCTAAGGGCTTAGAGCTGCTGCTGGTCCTCACCTTCCCTTGACACCGCTTTCACAGCCAAACACACTCTGCCCATCTACCCGGCTTTGCCTCCCAGCACTCACAACACACATTATCAGGCTCAATCTCACTCTCACTCCCGACACAGACCAGCAACCAAAGTGCCAACACCCAAGCCATTTCTTCCATACGATAGGCCTAAGGGCTTCGAGCTGTTGCTGGTCCTCACCTTCCCTTGACACCGCTTTCACAGCCAAACACACTCTGGCCATCTGCCTTTGCCCTGCCTCCCAGCACTCTCAAAACACACTCTCAGGCGCAATCTCACTTTCACTCTCGTCACAGACCACCTCCCAAAGTGCAAACGTCCAAGCGATTTCTGCCGCATGCTACATCTCAGGGCTTAGAGCTCTTGCTGGTCCTCACCTTCCCTTGACACCGCTTTCACAGCCAAACACACTCTGACCATCTACCCTGGCTTTGCCTCCCAGCACTCCCAACAAACATACTCAGGTTCAGTCTCACTCTCACTCCCGGCAGAAACCACCTCCCAAAGTGCAAACGTCCAAGCCATTTCTCCCATACGATAGGTCTAAGGTCTTAGCGCTCTTCCTGGTCCTCACCTTCCCTTGACACCGCTTTCACAGCCAAACACACTCTGGCCATCTGCTTTTGCCTTGCCTCCCACCACTCTCAAAACACATTCTCAGGCGCACTTTCACTCCCGGCACAGACCACATCCCAAAGTGCCAACACCCAAGCGATTTCTGCCGCATGCTACCTCTAAAGGCTTAGAGCTCTTGCTGGTCCTCACCTTCCCTTGACACCGCTTTCACACACAAACACACTCTGCCCATCTGCCTTTGCCTTGCCTCCCAGCACTCCCAACACACAATCTCATTTTCAATCTCACTCTCACTCCCGGCACAGACCACCTCCCAAAAGTGCAAACGTCCAAGCCATTTCTCCCATGCGATAGGCCTAAGGGCTTAGAGCTGTTGCTGGTCCTCACCTTCCCTTGACACCACTTTCACAGCCAAACACACTCTGCCCATCTGCCTTTGCCTCAACTCCCAGCACTCCCAACACACTCTCACTCTCGGCACAGACCACCTCCCAAAGTGCCAACATCCAAGCGATTTCTGACGCACGCTACATCTAAGGCCTTAGAGCTGCTGCTGGTCCTCACCTTCCCTTGACACCGCTTTCACAGCCAAACACACTCTGCCCATCTACCCGGCTTTGCCTCCCAGCACTCACAACACACATTCTCACTCTCGGCACAAACCACCTCCCAAACTGCAAACACCCAACCGATTTCTGCCGCATGATACATCTAAGGGCTTAGAGCTGTTGCTGGTCCTCACCTTCCCTTGACACCGCTTTCACTGCGAAACTCACTCTGCCCATCTGCCTTTGCCTTGCCTCCCAGCACTCCCAACACACATTCTCACTCTCGGCACAGACCACATCCCAAAGTGCCAACTCCCAAGCGATATCTGACGCACGCTACATGTAAGGGCTTAGAGATGTTGCTGGTCCTCACCTTCCCTTCACACCGCTTTCACAGCCAAATTCACTCTGGCCATCTGCGCTGCCCTTGCCTCCCAGCACTCCCAACACACATTCTCAGGCTCGCTCTCACTCTCACTCCCGGCAGAAACCACCTCCCAAAGTGCAAATGTCCAAGCCATTTCTCCCATACGATAAGCCTAAGGGCTTAGAACTGTTGCTGGTCCTCACCTTCCCTTGACACCGCTTTCACAGCCAAACTCACTCTGGCCATCTGCGCTGCCCTTGCCTCCCAGCACTCCCAACACACATTATCAGGCTCAATCTCACTCTCACTCCCGACACAGACCAGCAACCAAAGTGCCAACACCCAAGCCATTTCTTCCATACGATAGGCCTAAGGGCTTCAAGCTGTTGCTGGTCCTCACCTTCCCTTGACACCGCTTTCACATCCAAACACACTCTGGCCATCTGCCTTTGCCCTGCCTCCCAGCACTCTCAAAACACACTCTCAGGCGCAATCTCACTTTCACTCTCGTCACAGACCACCTCCCAAAGTGCAAACGTCCAAGCGATTTCTGCCGCATGCTACATCTCAGGGCTTAGAGCTCTTGCTGGTCCTCACCTTCCCTTGACACCGCTTTCACAGCCAAACACACTCTGACCATCTACCCTGGCTTTGCCTCCCAGCACTCCCAACAAACATACTCAGGTTCAGTCTCACTCTCACTCCCGGCAGAAACCACCTCCCAAAGTGCAAACGTCCAAGCCATTTCTCCCATACGATAGGTCTAAGGTCTTAGCGCTCTTCCTGGTCCTCACCTTCCCTTGACACCGCTTTCACAGCCAAACTCACTCTGCCCAACTGCCTTTGCCTTCCCTCCCACCACTCTCAAAACACATTCTCAGGCGCACTTTCACTCCCGGCACAGACCACATCCCAAAGTGCCAACACCCAAGCGATTTCTGCCGCATGCTACCTCTAAGGGCTTAGAGCTCTTGCTGGTCCTCACCTTCCCTTGACACCGCTTTCACAGCCAAACTCACTCTGCCCATCTGCCTTTGCCTTGCCTCCCAGCACTCCCAACACACAATCTCATTTTCAATCTCACTCTCACTCCCGGCACAGACCACCTCCCAAAAGTGCAAACGTCCAAGCCATTTCTCCCATGCGATAGGCCTAAGGGCTTAGAGCTGTTGCTGGTCCTCACCTTCCCTTGACACCGCTTTCACAGACAAACACACTCTGCCCATCTGCCTTTGCCTCAACTCCCAGCACTCCCAACACACTCTCACTCTCGGCACAGACCACCTCCCAAAGTGCCAACATCCAAGCGATTTCTGACGCACGCTACATCTAAGGGCTTAGAGCTGCTGCTGGTCCTCACCTTCCCTTGACACCGCTTTCACAGCCAAACACACTCTGCCCATCTACCCGGCTTTGCCTCCCAGCACTCCCAACACACATTATCAGGCTCAATCTCACTCTCACTCCCGACACAGACCAGCAACCAAAGTGCCAACACCCAAGCCATTTCTTCCATACGATAGGCCTAAGGGCTTCGAGCTGTTGCTGGTCCTCACCTTCCCTTGACACCGCTTTCACAGCCAAACACACTCTGGCCATCTGCCTTTGCCCTGCCTCCCAGCACTCTCAAAACACACTCTCAGGCGCAATCTCACTTTCACTCTCGTCACAGACCACCTCCCAAAGTGCAAACGTCCAAGCGATTTCTGCCGCATGCTACATCTCAGGGCTTAGAGCTCTTGCTGGTCCTCACCTTCCCTTGACACCGCTTTCACAGCCAAACTCACTCTGCCCATCTGCCTTTGCCTTGCCTCCCAGCACTCCCAACACACTCTCACTCTCGGCACAGACCACCTCCCAAAGTGCCAACATCCAAAGTGATTTCTGACGCACGCTACATCTAAGGGCTTAGAGCTGTGGCTGGTCCTCACCTTCCCTTGACACCGCTTTCACAGCCAAACACACTCTGCCCATCTGCCTTTGCCCTGCCTCCCAGCACTCCCAACACACATTCTCAGGCTCAATCTCACTCTCACTCCCGGCACAGACCACCTCCCAAAGTGAAAACGTCCAAGCCATTTCTCCCATACGATAGGCCTAAGGGCTTCGAGCTGTTGCTGGTCCTCACCTTCCCTTGACACCTCTTTCAAATACAAACACACTCTGGCCATATACCCTGACATTGCCTCCCAGCACTCCCAACACACATTCTCAGGCTCAATCTCACTCTCACTCCCGGCACAGGCCACCTCCCAAAAGTGCAAACGTCCAAGCCATTTCTCCCATACGATAGGCCTAAGGGCTTAGAGCTGTTGCTGGTCCTCACCTTCCCTTGACACCGCTTTCACAGACAAACACACTCTGCCCATCTGCCTTTGCCTCAACTCCCAGCACTCCCAACACACTCTCACTCTCGGCACAGACCACCTCCCAAAGTGCCAACATCCAAGCGATTTCTGACGCACGCTACATCTAAGGGCTTAGAGCTGCTGCTGGTCCTCACCTTCCCTTGACACCGCTTTCACAGCCAAACACACTCTGCCCATCTACCCGGCTTTGCCTCCCAGCACTCACAACACACATTCTCACTCTCGGCACAAACCACCTCCCAAACTGCAAACACCCAACCGATTTCTGCCGCATGATACATCTAAGGGCTTAGAGCTGTTGCTGGTCCTCACCTTCCCTTGACACCGCTTTCACTGCGAAACTCACTCTGCCCATCTGCCTTTGCCTTGCCTCCCAGCACTCCCAACACACATTCTCACTCTCGGCACAGACCACATCCCAAAGTGCCAACTCCCAAGCGATATCTGACGCACGCTACATGTAAGGGCTTAGAGATGTTGCTGGTCCTCACCTTCCCTTCACACCGCTTTCACAGCCAAATTCACTCTGGCCATCTGCGCTGCCCTTGCCTCCCAGCACTCCCAACACACATTCTCAGGCTCGCTCTCACTCTCACTCCCGGCAGAAACCACCTCCCAAAGTGCAAATGTCCAAGCCATTTCTCCCATACGATAAGCCTAAGGGCTTAGAACTGTTGCTGGTCCTCACCTTCCCTTGACACCGCTTTCACAGCCAAACTCACTCTGGCCATCTGCGCTGCCCTTGCCTCCCAGCACTCCCAACACACATTATCAGGCTCAATCTCACTCTCACTCCCGACACAGACCAGCAACCAAAGTGCCAACACCCAAGCCATTTCTTCCATACGATAGGCCTAAGGGCTTCAAGCTGTTGCTGGTCCTCACCTTCCCTTGACACCGCTTTCACATCCAAACACACTCTGGCCATCTGCCTTTGCCCTGCCTCCCAGCACTCTCAAAACACACTCTCAGGCGCAATCTCACTTTCACTCTCGTCACAGACCACCTCCCAAAGTGCAAACGTCCAAGCGATTTCTGCCGCATGCTACATCTCAGGGCTTAGAGCTCTTGCTGGTCCTCACCTTCCCTTGACACCGCTTTCACAGCCAAACACACTCTGACCATCTACCCTGGCTTTGCCTCCCAGCACTCCCAACAAACATACTCAGGTTCAGTCTCACTCTCACTCCCGGCAGAAACCACCTCCCAAAGTGCAAACGTCCAAGCCATTTCTCCCATACGATAGGTCTAAGGTCTTAGCGCTCTTCCTGGTCCTCACCTTCCCTTGACACCGCTTTCACAGCCAAACTCACTCTGCCCAACTGCCTTTGCCTTCCCTCCCACCACTCTCAAAACACATTCTCAGGCGCACTTTCACTCCCGGCACAGACCACATCCCAAAGTGCCAACACCCAAGCGATTTCTGCCGCATGCTACCTCTAAGGGCTTAGAGCTCTTGCTGGTCCTCACCTTCCCTTGACACCGCTTTCACAGCCAAACTCACTCTGCCCATCTGCCTTTGCCTTGCCTCCCAGCACTCCCAACACACAATCTCATTTTCAATCTCACTCTCACTCCCGGCACAGACCACCTCCCAAAAGTGCAAACGTCCAAGCCATTTCTCCCATGCGATAGGCCTAAGGGCTTAGAGCTGTTGCTGGTCCTCACCTTCCCTTGACACCGCTTTCACAGACAAACACACTCTGCCCATCTGCCTTTGCCTCAACTCCCAGCACTCCCAACACACTCTCACTCTCGGCACAGACCACCTCCCAAAGTGCCAACATCCAAGCGATTTCTGACGCACGCTACATCTAAGGGCTTAGAGCTGCTGCTGGTCCTCACCTTCCCTTGACACCGCTTTCACAGCCAAACACACTCTGCCCATCTACCCGGCTTTGCCTCCCAGCACTCACAACACACATTATCAGGCTCAATCTCACTCTCACTCCCGACACAGACCAGCAACCAAAGTGCCAACACCCAAGCCATTTCTTCCATACGATAGGCCTAAGGGCTTCGAGCTGTTGCTGGTCCTCACCTTCCCTTGACACCGCTTTCACAGCCAAACACACTCTGGCCATCTGCCTTTGCCCTGCCTCCCAGCACTCTCAAAACACACTCTCAGGCGCAATCTCACTTTCACTCTCGTCACAGACCACCTCCCAAAGTGCAAACGTCCAAGCGATTTCTGCCGCATGCTACATCTCAGGGCTTAGAGCTCTTGCTGGTCCTCACCTTCCCTTGACACCGCTTTCACAGCCAAACTCACTCTGCCCATCTGCCTTTGCCTTGCCTCCCAGCACTCCCAACACACTCTCACTCTCGGCACAGACCACCTCCCAAAGTGCCAACATCCAAGTGATTTCTGACGCACGCTACATCTAAGGGCTTAGAGCTGTGGCTGGTCCTCACCTTCCCTTGACACCGCTTTCACAGCCAAACACACTCTGCCCATCTGCCTTTGCCCTGCCTCCCAGCACTCCCAACACACATTCTCAGGCTCAATCTCACTCTCACTCCCGGCACAGACCACCTCCCAAAGTGAAAACGTCCAAGCCATTTCTCCCATACGATAGGCCTAAGGGCTTCGAGCTGTTGCTGGTCCTCACCTTCCCTTGACACCTCTTTCAAATACAAACACACTCTGGCCATATACCCTGACATTGCCTCCCAGCACTCCCAACACACATTCTCAGGCTCAATCTCACTCTCACTCCCGGCACAGGCCACCTCCCAAAAGTGCAAACGTCCAAGCCATTTCTCCCATACGATAGGCCTAAGGGCTTAGAGCTGTTGCTGGTCCTCACCTTCCCTTGACACCGCTTTCACAGACAAACACACTCTGCCCATCTGCCTTTGCCTCAACTCCCAGCACTCCCAACACACTCTCACTCTCGGCACAGACCACCTCCCAAAGTGCCAACATCCAAGCGATTTCTGACGCACGCTACATCTAAGGGCTTAGAGCTGCTGCTGGTCCTCACCTTCCCTTGACACCGCTTTCACAGCCAAACACACTCTGCCCATCTACCCGGCTTTGCCTCCCAGCACTCACAACACACATTCTCACTCTTGGCACAAACCACCTCCCAAACTGCAAACACCCAACCGATTTCTGCCGCATGATACATCTAAGGGCTTAGAGCTGTTGCTGGTCCTCACCTTCCCTTGACACCGCTTTCACTGCGAAACTCATTCTGCCCATCTGCCTTTGCCTTGCCTCCCAGCACTCCCAACACACATTCTCACTCTCGGCACAGACCACATCCCAAAGTGCCAACTCCCAAGCGATATCTGACGCACGCTACATGTAAGGGCTTAGAGATGTTGCTGGTCCTCACCTTCCCTTCACACCGCTTTCACAGCCAAATTCACTCTGGCCATCTGCGCTGCCCTTGCCTCCCAGCACTCCCAACACACATTCTCAGGCTAGCTCTCACTCTCACTCCCGGCAGAAACCACCTCCCAAAGTGCAAATGTCCAAGCCATTTCTCGATACGATAAGCCTAAGGGCTTAGAACTGTTGCTGGTCCTCACCTTCCCTTGACACCGCTTTCACAGCCAAACACACTCTGGCCATCTGCTTTTGCCTTGCCTCCCACCACTCTCAAAACACATTCTCAGGCGCACTTTCACTCCCGGCACAGACCACATCCCAAAGTGCCAACACCCAAGCGATTTCTGCCGCATGCTACCTCTAAGGGCTTAGAGCTCTTGCTGGTCCTCACCTTCCCTTGACACCGCTTTCACAGCCAAACTCACTCTGCCCATCTGCCTTTGCCTTGCCTCCCAGCACTCCCAACACACAATCTCATTTTCAATCTCACTCTCACTCCCGGCACAGACCACCTCCCAAAAGTGCAAACGTCCAAGCCATTTCTCCCATGCGATAGGCCTAAGGGCTTAGAGCTGTTGCTGGTCCTCACCTTCCCTTGACACCGCTTTCACAGACAAACACACTCTGCCCATCTGCCTTTGCCTCAACTCCCAGCACTCCCAACACACTCTCACTCTCGGCACAGACCACCTCCCAAAGTGCCAACATCCAAGCGATTTCTGACGCACGCTACATCTAAGGGCTTAGAGCTGCTGCTGGTCCTCACCTTCCCTTGACACCGCTTTCACAGCCAAACACACTCTGCCCATCTACCCGGCTTTGCCTCCCAGCACTCACAACACACATTCTCACTCTCGGCACAAACCACCTCCCAAACTGCAAACACCCAACCGATTTCTGCCGCATGATACATCTAAGGGCTTAGAGCTGTTGCTGGTCCTCACCTTCCCTTGACACCGCTTTCACTGCGAAACTCACTCTGCCCATCTGCCTTTGCCTTGCCTCCCAGCACTCCCAACACACATTCTCACTCTCGGCACAGACCACATCCCAAAGTGCCAACTCCCAAGCGATATCTGACGCACGCTACATGTAAGGGCTTAGAGATGTTGCTGGTCCTCACCTTCCCTTCACACCGCTTTCACAGCCAAATTCACTCTGGCCATCTGCGCTGCCCTTGCCTCCCAGCACTCCCAACACACATTCTCAGGCTCGCTCTCACTCTCACTCCCGGCAGAAACCACCTCCCAAAGTGCAAATGTCCAAGCCATTTCTCCCATACGATAAGCCTAAGGGCTTAGAACTGTTGCTGGTCCTCACCTTCCCTTGACACCGCTTTCACAGCCAAACTCACTCTGGCCATCTGCGCTGCCCTTGCCTCCCAGCACTCCCAACACACATTATCAGGCTCAATCTCACTCTCACTCCCGACACAGACCAGCAACCAAAGTGCCAACACCCAAGCCATTTCTTCCATACGATAGGCCTAAGGGCTTCAAGCTGTTGCTGGTCCTCACCTTCCCTTGACACCGCTTTCACATCCAAACACACTCTGGCCATCTGCCTTTGCCCTGCCTCCCAGCACTCTCAAAACACACTCTCAGGCGCAATCTCACTTTCACTCTCGTCACAGACCACCTCCCAAAGTGCAAACGTCCAAGCGATTTCTGCCGCATGCTACATCTCAGGGCTTAGAGCTCTTGCTGGTCCTCACCTTCCCTTGACACCGCTTTCACAGCCAAACACACTCTGACCATCTACCCTGGCTTTGCCTCCCAGCACTCCCAACAAACATACTCAGGTTCAGTCTCACTCTCACTCCCGGCAGAAACCACCTCCCAAAGTGCAAACGTCCAAGCCATTTCTCCCATACGATAGGTCTAAGGTCTTAGCGCTCTTCCTGGTCCTCACCTTCCCTTGACACCGCTTTCACAGCCAAACTCACTCTGCCCAACTGCCTTTGCCTTCCCTCCCACCACTCTCAAAACACATTCTCAGGCGCACTTTCACTCCCGGCACAGACCACATCCCAAAGTGCCAACACCCAAGCGATTTCTGCCGCATGCTACCTCTAAGGGCTTAGAGCTCTTGCTGGTCCTCACCTTCCCTTGACACCGCTTTCACAGCCAAACTCACTCTGCCCATCTGCCTTTGCCTTGCCTCCCAGCACTCCCAACACACAATCTCATTTTCAATCTCACTCTCACTCCCGGCACAGACCACCTCCCAAAAGTGCAAACGTCCAAGCCATTTCTCCCATGCGATAGGCCTAAGGGCTTAGAGCTGTTGCTGGTCCTCACCTTCCCTTGACACCGCTTTCACAGACAAACACACTCTGCCCATCTGCCTTTGCCTCAACTCCCAGCACTCCCAACACACTCTCACTCTCGGCACAGACCACCTCCCAAAGTGCCAACATCCAAGCGATTTCTGACGCACGCTACATCTAAGGGCTTAGAGCTGCTGCTGGTCCTCACCTTCCCTTGACACCGCTTTCACAGCCAAACACACTCTGCCCATCTACCCGGCTTTGCCTCCCAGCACTCACAACACACATTATCAGGCTCAATCTCACTCTCACTCCCGACACAGACCAGCAACCAAAGTGCCAACACCCAAGCCATTTCTTCCATACGATAGGCCTAAGGGCTTCGAGCTGTTGCTGGTCCTCACCTTCCCTTGACACCGCTTTCACAGCCAAACACACTCTGGCCATCTGCCTTTGCCCTGCCTCCCAGCACTCTCAAAACACACTCTCAGGCGCAATCTCACTTTCACTCTCGTCACAGACCACCTCCCAAAGTGCAAACGTCCAAGCGATTTCTGCCGCATGCTACATCTCAGGGCTTAGAGCTCTTGCTGGTCCTCACCTTCCCTTGACACCGCTTTCACAGCCAAACTCACTCTGCCCATCTGCCTTTGCCTTGCCTCCCAGCACTCCCAACACACTCTCACTCTCGGCACAGACCACCTCCCAAAGTGCCAACATCCAAGTGATTTCTGACGCACGCTACATCTAAGGGCTTAGAGCTGTGGCTGGTCCTCACCTTCCCTTGACACCGCTTTCACAGCCAAACACACTCTGCCCATCTGCCTTTGCCCTGCCTCCCAGCACTCCCAACACACATTCTCAGGCTCAATCTCACTCTCACTCCCGGCACAGACCACCTCCCAAAGTGAAAACGTCCAAGCCATTTCTCCCATACGATAGGCCTAAGGGCTTCGAGCTGTTGCTGGTCCTCACCTTCCCTTGACACCTCTTTCAAATACAAACACACTCTGGCCATATACCCTGACATTGCCTCCCAGCACTCCCAACACACATTCTCAGGCTCAATCTCACTCTCACTCCCGGCACAGGCCACCTCCCAAAAGTGCAAACGTCCAAGCCATTTCTCCCATACGATAGGCCTAAGGGCTTAGAGCTGTTGCTGGTCCTCACCTTCCCTTGACACCGCTTTCACAGACAAACACACTCTGCCCATCTGCCTTTGCCTCAACTCCCAGCACTCCCAACACACTCTCACTCTCGGCACAGACCACCTCCCAAAGTGCCAACATCCAAGCGATTTCTGACGCACGCTACATCTAAGGGCTTAGAGCTGCTGCTGGTCCTCACCTTCCCTTGACACCGCTTTCACAGCCAAACACACTCTGCCCATCTACCCGGCTTTGCCTCCCAGCACTCACAACACACATTCTCACTCTTGGCACAAACCACCTCCCAAACTGCAAACACCCAACCGATTTCTGCCGCATGATACATCTAAGGGCTTAGAGCTGTTGCTGGTCCTCACCTTCCCTTGACACCGCTTTCACTGCGAAACTCATTCTGCCCATCTGCCTTTGCCTTGCCTCCCAGCACTCCCAACACACATTCTCACTCTCGGCACAGACCACATCCCAAAGTGCCAACTCCCAAGCGATATCTGACGCACGCTACATGTAAGGGCTTAGAGATGTTGCTGGTCCTCACCTTCCCTTCACACCGCTTTCACAGCCAAATTCACTCTGGCCATCTGCGCTGCCCTTGCCTCCCAGCACTCCCAACACACATTCTCAGGCTAGCTCTCACTCTCACTCCCGGCAGAAACCACCTCCCAAAGTGCAAATGTCCAAGCCATTTCTCGATACGATAAGCCTAAGGGCTTAGAACTGTTGCTGGTCCTCACCTTCCCTTGACACCGCTTTCACAGCCAAACACACTCTGGCCATCTGCTTTTGCCTTGCCTCCCACCACTCTCAAAACACATTCTCAGGCGCACTTTCACTCCCGGCACAGACCACATCCCAAAGTGCCAACACCCAAGCGATTTCTGCCGCATGCTACCTCTAAGGGCTTAGAGCTCTTGCTGGTCCTCACCTTCCCTTGACACCGCTTTCACAGCCAAACTCACTCTGCCCATCTGCCTTTGCCTTGCCTCCCAGCACTCCCAACACACAATCTCATTTTCAATCTCACTCTCACTCCCGGCACAGACCACCTCCCAAAAGTGCAAACGTCCAAGCCATTTCTCCCATGCGATAGGCCTAAGGGCTTAGAGCTGTTGCTGGTCCTCACCTTCCCTTGACACCGCTTTCACAGACAAACACACTCTGCCCATCTGCCTTTGCCTCAACTCCCAGCACTCCCAACACACTCTCACTCTCGGCACAGACCACCTCCCAAAGTGCCAACATCCAAGCGATTTCTGACGCACGCTACATCTAAGGGCTTAGAGCTGCTGCTGGTCCTCACCTTCCCTTGACACCGCTTTCACAGCCAAACACACTCTGCCCATCTACCCGGCTTTGCCTCCCAGCACTCACAACACACATTATCAGGCTCAATCTCACTCTCACTCCCGACACAGACCAGCAACCAAAGTGCCAACACCCAAGCCATTTCTTCCATACGATAGGCCTAAGGGCTTCGAGCTGTTGCTGGTCCTCACCTTCCCTTGACACCGCTTTCACAGCCAAACACACTCTGGCCATCTGCCTTTGCCCTGCCTCCCAGCACTCTCAAAACACACTCTCAGGCGCAATCTCACTTTCACTCTCGTCACAGACCACCTCCCAAAGTGCAAACGTCCAAGCGATTTCTGCCGCATGCTACATCTCAGGGCTTAGAGCTCTTGCTGGTCCTCACCTTCCCTTGACACCGCTTTCACAGCCAAACACACTCTGACCATCTGCCTTTGCCTCAACTCCCAGCACTCCCAACACACTCTCACTCTCGGCACAGACCACCTCCCAAAGTGCCAACATCCAAGCGATTTCTGACGCACGCTACATCTAAGGGCTTAGAGCTGTGGCTGGTCCTCACCTTCCCTTGACACCGCTTTCACAGCCAAACACACTCTGCCCATCTGCCTTTGCCCTGCCTCCCAGCACTCCCAACACACATTCTCAGGCTCAATCTCACTCTCACTCCCGGCACAGACCACCTCCCAAAGTGAAAACGTCCAAGCCATTTCTCCCATACGATAGGCCTAAGGGCTTAGAGCTGTTGCTGGTCCTCACCTTCCCTTGACACCTCTTTCAAATACAAACACACTCTGGCCATATACCCTGACATTGCCTCCCAGCACTCCCAACACACATTCTCAGGCTCATTCTCACTCTCACTCCCGGCACAGGCCACCTCCCAAAAGTGCAAACGTCCAAGCCATTTCTCCCATGCGATAGGCCTAAGGGCTTAGAGCTGTTGCTGGTCCTCACCTTCCCTTGACACCGCTTTCACAGCCAAACACACTCTGCCCATCTGCCTTTGCCTCAACACCCAGCACTCCCAACACACTCTCACTCTCGGCACAGACCACCTCCCAAAGTGCCAACATCCAAGCGATTTCTGACGCACGCTACATCTAAGGGCTTAGAGCTGCTGCTGGTCCTCACCTTCCCTTGACACCGCTTTCACAGCCAAACACACTCTGCCCATCTACCCGGCTTTGCCTCCCAGCACTCACAACACACATTCTCACTCTCGGCACAAACCACCTCCCAAACTGCAAACACCCAACCGATTTCTGCCGCATGATACATCTAAGGGCTTAGAGCTGTTGCTGGTCCTCACCTTCCCTTGACACCGCTTTCACTGCGAAACTCACTCTGCCCATCTGCCTTTGCCTTGCCTCCCAGCACTCCCAACACACATTCTCACTCTCGGCACAGACCACATCCCAAAGTGCCAACTCCCAAGCGATATCTGACGCACGCTACATCTAAGGGCTTAGAGATGTTGCTGGTCCTCACCTTCCCTTCACACCGCTTTCACAGCCAAATTCACTCTGGCCATCTGCGCTGCCCTTGCCTCCCAGCACTCCCAACACACATTCTCAGGCTCGCTCTCACTCTCACTCCCGGCAGAAACCACCTCCCAAAGTGCAAACGTCCAAGCCATTTCTCCCATACGATAAGCCTAAGGGCTTAGAACTGTTGCTGGTCCTCACCTTCCCTTGACACCGCTTTCACAGCCAAACTCACTCTGGCCATCTGCGCTGCCCTTGCCTCCCAGCACTCCCAACACACATTATCAGGCTCAATCTCACTCTCACTCCCGACACAGACCAGCAACCAAAGTGCCAACACCCAAGCCATTTCTTCCATACGATAGGCCTAAGGGCTTCGAGCTGTTGCTGGTCCTCACCTTCCCTTGACACCGCTTTCACAGCCAAACACACTCTGGCCATCTGCCTTTGCCCTGCCTCCCAGCACTCTCAAAACACACTCTCAGGCGCAATCTCACTTTCACTCTCGTCACAGACCACCTCCCAAAGTGCAAACGTCCAAGCGATTTCTGCCGCATGCTACATCTCAGGGCTTAGAGCTCTTGCTGGTCCTCACCTTCCCTTGACACCGCTTTCACAGCCAAACACACTCTGACCATCTACCCTGGCTTTGCCTCCCAGCACTCCCAACAAACATACTCAGGTTCAGTCTCACTCTCACTCCCGGCAGAAACCACCTCCCAAAGTGCAAACGTCCAAGCCATTTCTCCCATACGATAGGTCTAAGGTCTTAGCGCTCTTCCTGGTCCTCACCTTCCCTTGACACCGCTTTCACAGCCAAACACACTCTGGCCATCTGCTTTTGCCTTGCCTCCCACCACTCTCAAAACACATTCTCAGGCGCACTTTCACTCCCGGCACAGACCACATCCCAAAGTGCCAACACCCAAGCGATTTCTGCCGCATGCTACCTCTAAGGGCTTAGAGCTCTTGCTGGTCCTCACCTTCCCTTGACACCGCTTTCACAGCCAAACTCACTCTGCCCATCTGCCTTTGCCTTGCCTCCCAGCACTCCCAACACACAATCTCATTTTCAATCTCACTCTCACTCCCGGCACAGACCACCTCCCAAAAGTGCAAACGTCCAAGCCATTTCTCCCATGCGATAGGCCTAAGGGCTTAGAGCTGTTGCTGGTCCTCACCTTCCCTTGACACCGCTTTCACAGACAAACACACTCTGCCCATCTGCCTTTGCCTCAACTCCCAGCACTCCCAACACACTCTCACTCTCGGCACAGACCACCTCCCAAAGTGCCAACATCCAAGCGATTTCTGACGCACGCTACATCTAAGGGCTTAGAGCTGCTGCTGGTCCTCACCTTCCCTTGACACCGCTTTCACAGCCAAACACACTCTGCCCATCTACCCGGCTTTGCCTCCCAGCACTCACAACACACATTATCAGGCTCAATCTCACTCTCACTCCCGACACAGACCAGCAACCAAAGTGCCAACACCCAAGCCATTTCTTCCATACGATAGGCCTAAGGGCTTCGAGCTGTTGCTGGTCCTCACCTTCCCTTGACACCGCTTTCACAGCCAAACACACTCTGGCCATCTGCCTTTGCCCTGCCTCCCAGCACTCTCAAAACACACTCTCAGGCGCAATCTCACTTTCACTCTCGTCACAGACCACCTCCCAAAGTGCAAACGTCCAAGCGATTTCTGCCGCATGCTACATCTCAGGGCTTAGAGCTCTTGCTGGTCCTCACCTTCCCTTGACACCGCTTTCACAGCCAAACACACTCTGACCATCTGCCTTTGCCTCAACTCCCAGCACTCCCAACACACTCTCACTCTCGGCACAGACCACCTCCCAAAGTGCCAACATCCAAGCGATTTCTGACGCACGCTACATCTAAGGGCTTAGAGCTGTGGCTGGTCCTCACCTTCCCTTGACACCGCTTTCACAGCCAAACACACTCTGCCCATCTGCCTTTGCCCTGCCTCCCAGCACTCCCAACACACATTCTCAGGCTCAATCTCACTCTCACTCCCGGCACAGACCACCTCCCAAAGTGAAAACGTCCAAGCCATTTCTCCCATACGATAGGCCTAAGGGCTTAGAGCTGTTGCTGGTCCTCACCTTCCCTTGACACCTCTTTCAAATACAAACACACTCTGGCCATATACCCTGACATTGCCTCCCAGCACTCCCAACACACATTCTCAGGCTCATTCTCACTCTCACTCCCGGCACAGGCCACCTCCCAAAAGTGCAAACGTCCAAGCCATTTCTCCCATGCGATAGGCCTAAGGGCTTAGAGCTGTTGCTGGTCCTCACCTTCCCTTGACACCGCTTTCACAGCCAAACACACTCTGCCCATCTGCCTTTGCCTCAACACCCAGCACTCCCAACACACTCTCACTCTCGGCACAGACCACCTCCCAAAGTGCCAACATCCAAGCGATTTCTGACGCACGCTACATCTAAGGGCTTAGAGCTGCTGCTGGTCCTCACCTTCCCTTGACACCGCTTTCACAGCCAAACACACTCTGCCCATCTACCCGGCTTTGCCTCCCAGCACTCACAACACACATTCTCACTCTCGGCACAAACCACCTCCCAAACTGCAAACACCCAACCGATTTCTGCCGCATGATACATCTAAGGGCTTAGAGCTGTTGCTGGTCCTCACCTTCCCTTGACACCGCTTTCACTGCGAAACTCACTCTGCCCATCTGCCTTTGCCTTGCCTCCCAGCACTCCCAACACACATTCTCACTCTCGGCACAGACCACATCCCAAAGTGCCAACTCCCAAGCGATATCTGACGCACGCTACATCTAAGGGCTTAGAGATGTTGCTGGTCCTCACCTTCCCTTCACACCGCTTTCACAGCCAAATTCACTCTGGCCATCTGCGCTGCCCTTGCCTCCCAGCACTCCCAACACACATTCTCAGGCTCGCTCTCACTCTCACTCCCGGCAGAAACCACCTCCCAAAGTGCAAACGTCCAAGCCATTTCTCCCATACGATAAGCCTAAGGGCTTAGAACTGTTGCTGGTCCTCACCTTCCCTTGACACCGCTTTCACAGCCAAACTCACTCTGGCCATCTGCGCTGCCCTTGCCTCCCAGCACTCCCAACACACATTATCAGGCTCAATCTCACTCTCACTCCCGACACAGACCAGCAACCAAAGTGCCAACACCCAAGCCATTTCTTCCATACGATAGGCCTAAGGGCTTCGAGCTGTTGCTGGTCCTCACCTTCCCTTGACACCGCTTTCACAGCCAAACACACTCTGGCCATCTGCCTTTGCCCTGCCTCCCAGCACTCTCAAAACACACTCTCAGGCGCAATCTCACTTTCACTCTCGTCACAGACCACCTCCCAAAGTGCAAACGTCCAAGCGATTTCTGCCGCATGCTACATCTCAGGGCTTAGAGCTCTTGCTGGTCCTCACCTTCCCTTGACACCGCTTTCACAGCCAAACACACTCTGACCATCTACCCTGGCTTTGCCTCCCAGCACTCCCAACAAACATACTCAGGTTCAGTCTCACTCTCACTCCCGGCAGAAACCACCTCCCAAAGTGCAAACGTCCAAGCCATTTCTCCCATACGATAGGTCTAAGGTCTTAGCGCTCTTCCTGGTCCTCACCTTCCCTTGACACCGCTTTCACAGCCAAACACACTCTGGCCATCTGCTTTTGCCTTGCCTCCCACCACTCTCAAAACACATTCTCAGGCGCACTTTCACTCCCGGCACAGACCACATCCCAAAGTGCCAACACCCAAGCGATTTCTGCCGCATGCTACCTCTAAGGGCTTAGAGCTCTTGCTGGTCCTCACCTTCCCTTGACACCGCTTTCACAGCCAAACTCACTCTGCCCATCTGCCTTTGCCTTGCCTCCCAGCACTCCCAACACACAATCTCATTTTCAATCTCACTCTCACTCCCGGCACAGACCACCTCCCAAAAGTGCAAACGTCCAAGCCATTTCTCCCATGCGATAGGCCTAAGGGCTTAGAGCTGTTGCTGGTCCTCACCTTCCCTTGACACCGCTTTCACAGACAAACACACTCTGCCCATCTGCCTTTGCCTCAACTCCCAGCACTCCCAACACACTCTCACTCTCGGCACAGACCACCTCCCAAAGTGCCAACATCCAAGCGATTTCTGACGCACGCTACATCTAAGGGCTTAGAGCTGCTGCTGGTCCTCACCTTCCCTTGACACCGCTTTCACAGCCAAACACACTCTGCCCATCTACCCGGCTTTGCCTCCCAGCACTCACAACACACATTATCAGGCTCAATCTCACTCTCACTCCCGACACAGACCAGCAACCAAAGTGCCAACACCCAAGCCATTTCTTCCATACGATAGGCCTAAGGGCTTCGAGCTGTTGCTGGTCCTCACCTTCCCTTGACACCGCTTTCACAGCCAAACACACTCTGGCCATCTGCCTTTGCCCTGCCTCCCAGCACTCTCAAAACACACTCTCAGGCGCAATCTCACTTTCACTCTCGTCACAGACCACCTCCCAAAGTGCAAACGTCCAAGCGATTTCTGCCGCATGCTACATCTCAGGGCTTAGAGCTCTTGCTGGTCCTCACCTTCCCTTGACACCGCTTTCACAGCCAAACACACTCTGACCATCTGCCTTTGCCTCAACTCCCAGCACTCCCAACACACTCTCACTCTCGGCACAGACCACCTCCCAAAGTGCCAACATCCAAGCGATTTCTGACGCACGCTACATCTAAGGGCTTAGAGCTGTGGCTGGTCCTCACCTTCCCTTGACACCGCTTTCACAGCCAAACACACTCTGCCCATCTGCCTTTGCCCTGCCTCCCAGCACTCCCAACACACATTCTCAGGCTCAATCTCACTCTCACTCCCGGCACAGACCACCTCCCAAAGTGAAAACGTCCAAGTCATTTCTCCCATACGATAGGCCTAAGGGCTTAGAGCTGTTGCTGGTCCTCACCTTCCCTTGACACCTCTTTCAAATACAAACACACTCTGGCCATATACCCTGACATTGCCTCCCAGCACTCCCAACACACATTCTCAGGCTCATTCTCACTCTCACTCCCGGCACAGGCCACCTCCCAAAAGTGCAAACGTCCAAGCCATTTCTCCCATGCGATAGGCCTAAGGGCTTAGAGCTGTTGCTGGTCCTCACCTTCCCTTGACACCGCTTTCACAGCCAAACACACTCTGCCCATCTGCCTTTGCCTCAACACCCAGCACTCCCAACACACTCTCACTCTCGGCACAGACCACCTCCCAAAGTGCCAACATCCAAGCGATTTCTGACGCACGCTACATCTAAGGGCTTAGAGCTGCTGCTGGTCCTCACCTTCCCTTGACACCGCTTTCACAGCCAAACACACTCTGCCCATCTACCCGGCTTTGCCTCCCAGCACTCACAACACACATTCTCACTCTCGGCACAAACCACCTCCCAAACTGCAAACACCCAACCGATTTCTGCCGCATGATACATCTAAGGGCTTAGAGCTGTTGCTGGTCCTCACCTTCCCTTGACACCGCTTTCACTGCGAAACTCACTCTGCCCATCTGCCTTTGCCTTGCCTCCCAGCACTCCCAACACACATTCTCACTCTCGGCACAGACCACATCCCAAAGTGCCAACTCCCAAGCGATATCTGACGCACGCTACATCTAAGGGCTTAGAGATGTTGCTGGTCCTCACCTTCCCTTCACACCGCTTTCACAGCCAAATTCACTCTGGCCATCTGCGCTGCCCTTGCCTCCCAGCACTCCCAACACACATTCTCAGGCTCGCTCTCACTCTCACTCCCGGCAGAAACCACCTCCCAAAGTGCAAACGTCCAAGCCATTTCTCCCATACGATAAGCCTAAGGGCTTAGAACTGTTGCTGGTCCTCACCTTCCCTTGACACCGCTTTCACAGCCAAACTCACTCTGGCCATCTGCGCTGCCCTTGCCTCCCAGCACTCCCAACACACATTATCAGGCTCAATCTCACTCTCACTCCCGACACAGACCAGCAACCAAAGTGCCAACACCCAAGCCATTTCTTCCATACGATAGGCCTAAGGGCTTCGAGCTGTTGCTGGTCCTCACCTTCCCTTGACACCGCTTTCACAGCCAAACACACTCTGGCCATCTGCCTTTGCCCTGCCTCCCAGCACTCTCAAAACACACTCTCAGGCGCAATCTCACTTTCACTCTCGTCACAGACCACCTCCCAAAGTGCAAACGTCCAAGCGATTTCTGCCGCATGCTACATCTCAGGGCTTAGAGCTCTTGCTGGTCCTCACCTTCCCTTGACACCGCTTTCACAGCCAAACACACTCTGACCATCTACCCTGGCTTTGCCTCCCAGCACTCCCAACAAACATACTCAGGTTCAGTCTCACTCTCACTCCCGGCAGAAACCACCTCCCAAAGTGCAAACGTCCAAGCCATTTCTCCCATACGATAGGTCTAAGGTCTTAGCGCTCTTCCTGGTCCTCACCTTCCCTTGACACCGCTTTCACAGCCAAACACACTCTGGCCATCTGCTTTTGCCTTGCCTCCCACCACTCTCAAAACACATTCTCAGGCGCACTTTCACTCCCGGCACAGACCACATCCCAAAGTGCCAACACCCAAGCGATTTCTGCCGCATGCTACCTCTAAGGGCTTAGAGCTCTTGCTGGTCCTCACCTTCCCTTGACACCGCTTTCACAGCCAAACTCACTCTGCCCATCTGCCTTTGCCTTGCCTCCCAGCACTCCCAACACACAATCTCATTTTCAATCTCACTCTCACTCCCGGCACAGACCACCTCCCAAAAGTGCAAACGTCCAAGCCATTTCTCCCATGCGATAGGCCTAAGGGCTTAGAGCTGTTGCTGGTCCTCACCTTCCCTTGACACCGCTTTCACAGACAAACACACTCTGCCCATCTGCCTTTGCCTCAACTCCCAGCACTCCCAACACACTCTCACTCTCGGCACAGACCACCTCCCAAAGTGCCAACATCCAAGCGATTTCTGACGCACGCTACATCTAAGGGCTTAGAGCTGCTGCTGGTCCTCACCTTCCCTTGACACCGCTTTCACAGCCAAACACACTCTGCCCATCTACCCGGCTTTGCCTCCCAGCACTCACAACACACATTATCAGGCTCAATCTCACTCTCACTCCCGACACAGACCAGCAACCAAAGTGCCAACACCCAAGCCATTTCTTCCATACGATAGGCCTAAGGGCTTCGAGCTGTTGCTGGTCCTCACCTTCCCTTGACACCGCTTTCACAGCCAAACACACTCTGGCCATCTGCCTTTGCCCTGCCTCCCAGCACTCTCAAAACACACTCTCAGGCGCAATCTCACTTTCACTCTCGTCACAGACCACCTCCCAAAGTGCAAACGTCCAAGCGATTTCTGCCGCATGCTACATCTCAGGGCTTAGAGCTCTTGCTGGTCCTCACCTTCCCTTGACACCGCTTTCACAGCCAAACTCACTCTGCCCATCTGCCTTTGCCTTGCCTCCCAGCACTCCCAACACACTCTCACTCTCGGCACAGACCACCTCCCAAAGTGCCAACATCCAAGTGATTTCTGACGCACGCTACATCTAAGGGCTTAGAGCTGTGGCTGGTCCTCACCTTCCCTTGACACCGCTTTCACAGCCAAACACACTCTGCCCATCTGCCTTTGCCCTGCCTCCCAGCACTCCCAACACACATTCTCAGGCTCAATCTCACTCTCACTCCCGGCACAGACCACCTCCCAAAGTGAAAACGTCCAAGCCATTTCTCCCATACGATAGGCCTAAGGGCTTCGAGCTGTTGCTGGTCCTCACCTTCCCTTGACACCTCTTTCAAATACAAACACACTCTGGCCATATACCCTGACATTGCCTCCCAGCACTCCCAACACACATTCTCAGGCTCAATCTCACTCTCACTCCCGGCACAGGCCACCTCCCAAAAGTGCAAACGTCCAAGCCATTTCTCCCATACGATAGGCCTAAGGGCTTAGAGCTGTTGCTGGTCCTCACCTTCCCTTGACACCGCTTTCACAGACAAACACACTCTGCCCATCTGCCTTTGCCTCAACTCCCAGCACTCCCAACACACTCTCACTCTCGGCACAGACCACCTCCCAAAGTGCCAACATCCAAGCGATTTCTGACGCACGCTACATCTAAGGGCTTAGAGCTGCTGCTGGTCCTCACCTTCCCTTGACACCGCTTTCACAGCCAAACACACTCTGCCCATCTACCCGGCTTTGCCTCCCAGCACTCACAACACACATTCTCACTCTCGGCACAAACCACCTCCCAAACTGCAAACACCCAACCGATTTCTGCCGCATGATACATCTAAGGGCTTAGAGCTGTTGCTGGTCCTCACCTTCCCTTGACACCGCTTTCACTGCGAAACTCACTCTGCCCATCTGCCTTTGCCTTGCCTCCCAGCACTCCCAACACACATTCTCACTCTCGGCACAGACCACATCCCAAAGTGCCAACTCCCAAGCGATATCTGACGCACGCTACATGTAAGGGCTTAGAGATGTTGCTGGTCCTCACCTTCCCTTCACACCGCTTTCACAGCCAAACTCACTCTGGCCATCTGCGCTGCCCTTGCCTCCCAGCACTCCCAACACACATTATCAGGCTCAATCTCACTCTCACTCCCGACACAGACCAGCAACCAAAGTGCCAACACCCAAGCCATTTCTTCCATACGATAGGCCTAAGGGCTTCAAGCTGTTGCTGGTCCTCACCTTCCCTTGACACCGCTTTCACAGCCAAACACACTCTGGCCATCTGCCTTTGCCCTGCCTCCCAGCACTCTCAAAACACACTCTCAGGCGCAATCTCACTTTCACTCTCGTCACAGACCACCTCCCAAAGTGCAAACGTCCAAGCGATTTCTGCCGCATGCTACATCTCAGGGCTTAGAGCTCTTGCTGGTCCTCACCTTCCCTTGACACCGCTTTCACAGCCAAACACACTCTGACCATCTACCCTGGCTTTGCCTCCCAGCACTCCCAACAAACATACTCAGGTTCAGTCTCACTCTCACTCCCGGCAGAAACCACCTCCCAAAGTGCAAACGTCCAAGCCATTTCTCCCATACGATAGGTCTAAGGTCTTAGCGCTCTTCCTGGTCCTCACCTTCCCTTGACACCGCTTTCACAGCCAAACTCACTCTGCCCAACTGCCTTTGCCTTCCCTCCCACCACTCTCAAAACACATTCTCAGGCGCACTTTCACTCCCGGCACAGACCACATCCCAAAGTGCCAACACCCAAGCGATTTCTGCCGCATGCTACCTCTAAGGGCTTAGAGCTCTTGCTGGTCCTCACCTTCCCTTGACACCGCTTTCACAGCCAAACTCACTCTGCCCATCTGCCTTTGCCTTGCCTCCCAGCACTCCCAACACACAATCTCATTTTCAATCTCACTCTCACTCCCGGCACAGACCACCTCCCAAAAGTGCAAACGTCCAAGCCATTTCTCCCATGCGATAGGCCTAAGGGCTTAGAGCTGTTGCTGGTCCTCACCTTCCCTTGACACCGCTTTCACAGACAAACACACTCTGCCCATCTGCCTTTGCCTCAACTCCCAGCACTCCCAACACACTCTCACTCTCGGCACAGACCACCTCCCAAAGTGCCAACATCCAAGCGATTTCTGACGCACGCTACATCTAAGGGCTTAGAGCTGCTGCTGGTCCTCACCTTCCCTTGACACCGCTTTCACAGCCAAACACACTCTGCCCATCTACCCGGCTTTGCCTCCCAGCACTCACAACACACATTATCAGGCTCAATCTCACTCTCACTCCCGACACAGACCAGCAACCAAAGTGCCAACACCCAAGCCATTTCTTCCATACGATAGGCCTAAGGGCTTCGAGCTGTTGCTGGTCCTCACCTTCCCTTGACACCGCTTTCACAGCCAAACACACTCTGGCCATCTGCCTTTGCCCTGCCTCCCAGCACTCTCAAAACACACTCTCAGGCGCAATCTCACTTTCACTCTCGTCACAGACCACCTCCCAAAGTGCAAACGTCCAAGCGATTTCTGCCGCATGCTACATCTCAGGGCTTAGAGCTCTTGCTGGTCCTCACCTTCCCTTGACACCGCTTTCACAGCCAAACTCACTCTGCCCATCTGCCTTTGCCTTGCCTCCCAGCACTCCCAACACACTCTCACTCTCGGCACAGACCACCTCCCAAAGTGCCAACATCCAAGTGATTTCTGACGCACGCTACATCTAAGGGCTTAGAGCTGTGGCTGGTCCTCACCTTCCCTTGACACCGCTTTCACAGCCAAACACACTCTGCCCATCTGCCTTTGCCCTGCCTCCCAGCACTCCCAACACACATTCTCAGGCTCAATCTCACTCTCACTCCCGGCACAGACCACCTCCCAAAGTGAAAACGTCCAAGCCATTTCTCCCATACGATAGGCCTAAGGGCTTCGAGCTGTTGCTGGTCCTCACCTTCCCTTGACACCTCTTTCAAATACAAACACACTCTGGCCATATACCCTGACATTGCCTCCCAGCACTCCCAACACACATTCTCAGGCTCAATCTCACTCTCACTCCCGGCACAGGCCACCTCCCAAAAGTGCAAACGTCCAAGCCATTTCTCCCATACGATAGGCCTAAGGGCTTAGAGCTGTTGCTGGTCCTCACCTTCCCTTGACACCGCTTTCACAGACAAACACACTCTGCCCATCTGCCTTTGCCTCAACTCCCAGCACTCCCAACACACTCTCACTCTCGGCACAGACCACCTCCCAAAGTGCCAACATCCAAGCGATTTCTGACGCACGCTACATCTAAGGGCTTAGAGCTGCTGCTGGTCCTCACCTTCCCTTGACACCGCTTTCACAGCCAAACACACTCTGCCCATCTACCCGGCTTTGCCTCCCAGCACTCACAACACACATTCTCACTCTCGGCACAAACCACCTCCCAAACTGCAAACACCCAACCGATTTCTGCCGCATGATACATCTAAGGGCTTAGAGCTGTTGCTGGTCCTCACCTTCCCTTGACACCGCTTTCACTGCGAAACTCATTCTGCCCATCTGCCTTTGCCTTGCCTCCCAGCACTCCCAACACACATTCTCACTCTCGGCACAGACCACATCCCAAAGTGCCAACTCCCAAGCGATATCTGACGCACGCTACATGTAAGGGCTTAGAGATGTTGCTGGTCCTCACCTTCCCTTCACACCGCTTTCACAGCCAAATTCACTCTGGCCATCTGCGCTGCCCTTGCCTCCCAGCACTCCCAACACACATTCTCAGGCTCGCTCTCACTCTCACTCCCGGCAGAAACCACCTCCCAAAGTGCAAATGTCCAAGCCATTTCTCGATACGATAAGCCTAAGGGCTTAGAACTGTTGCTGGTCCTCACCTTCCCTTGACACCGCTTTCACAGCCAAACACACTCTGGCCATCTGCTTTTGCCTTGCCTCCCACCACTCTCAAAACACATTCTCAGGCGCACTTTCACTCCCGGCACAGACCACATCCCAAAGTGCCAACACCCAAGCGATTTCTGCCGCATGCTACCTCTAAGGGCTTAGAGCTCTTGCTGGTCCTCACCTTCCCTTGACACCGCTTTCACAGCCAAACTCACTCTGCCCATCTGCCTTTGCCTTGCCTCCCAGCACTCCCAACACACAATCTCATTTTCAATCTCACTCTCACTCCCGGCACAGACCACCTCCCAAAAGTGCAAACGTCCAAGCCATTTCTCCCATGCGATAGGCCTAAGGGCTTAGAGCTGTTGCTGGTCCTCACCTTCCCTTGACACCGCTTTCACAGACAAACACACTCTGCCCATCTGCCTTTGCCTCAACTCCCAGCACTCCCAACACACTCTCACTCTCGGCACAGACCACCTCCCAAAGTGCCAACATCCAAGCAATTTCTGACGCACGCTACATCTAAGGGCTTAGAGCTGCTGCTGGTCCTCACCTTCCCTTGACACCGCTTTCACAGCCAAACACACTCTGCCCATCTACCCGGCTTTGCCTCCCAGCACTCACAACACACATTATCAGGCTCAATCTCACTCTCACTCCCGACACAGACCAGCAACCAAAGTGCCAACACCCAAGCCATTTCTTCCATACGATAGGCCTAAGGGCTTCGAGCTGTTGCTGGTCCTCACCTTCCCTTGACACCGCTTTCACAGCCAAACACACTCTGGCCATCTGCCTTTGCCCTGCCTCCCAGCACTCTCAAAACACACTCTCAGGCGCAATCTCACTTTCACTCTCGTCACAGACCACCTCCCAAAGTGCAAACGTCCAAGCGATTTCTGCCGCATGCTACATCTCAGGGCTTAGAGCTCTTGCTGGTCCTCACCTTCCCTTGACACCGCTTTCACAGCCAAACACACTCTGACCATCTGCCTTTGCCTCAACTCCCAGCACTCCCAACACACTCTCACTCTCGGCACAGACCACCTCCCAAAGTGCCAACATCCAAGCGATTTCTGACGCACGCTACATCTAAGGGCTTAGAGCTGTGGCTGGTCCTCACCTTCCCTTGACACCGCTTTCACAGCCAAACACACTCTGCCCATCTGCCTTTGCCCTGCCTCCCAGCACTCCCAACACACATTCTCAGGCTCAATCTCACTCTCACTCCCGGCACAGACCACCTCCCAAAGTGAAAACGTCCAAGCCATTTCTCCCATACGATAGGCCTAAGGGCTTCGAGCTGTTGCTGGTCCTCACCTTCCCTTGACACCGCTTTCAAATACAAACACACTCTGGCCATATACCCTGACATTGCCTCCCAGCACTCCCAACACACATTCTCAGGCTCATTCTCACTCTCACTCCCGGCACAGGCCACCTCCCAAAAGTGCAAACGTCCAAGCCATTTCTCCCATGCGATAGGCCTAAGGGCTTAGAGCTGTTGCTGGTCCTCACCTTCCCTTGACACCGCTTTCACAGCCAAACACACTCTGCCCATCTGCCTTTGCCTCAACACCCAGCACTCCCAACACACTCTCACTCTCGGCACAGACCACCTCCCAAAGTGCCAACATCCAAGCGATTTCTGACGCACGCTACATCTAAGGGCTTAGAGCTGCTGCTGGTCCTCACCTTCCCTTGACACCGCTTTCACAGCCAAACACACTCTGCCCATCTACCCGGCTTTGCCTCCCAGCACTCACAACACACATTCTCACTCTCGGCACAAACCACCTCCCAAACTGCAAACACCCAACCGATTTCTGCCGCATGATACATCTAAGGGCTTAGAGCTGTTGCTGGTCCTCACCTTCCCTTGACACCGCTTTCACTGCGAAACTCACTCTGCCCATCTGCCTTTGCCTTGCCTCCCAGCACTCCCAACACACATTCTCACTCTCGGCACAGACCACATCCCAAAGTGCCAACTCCCAAGCGATATCTGACGCACGCTACATCTAAGGGCTTAGAGATGTTGCTGGTCCTCACCTTCCCTTCACACCGCTTTCACAGCCAAATTCACTCTGGCCATCTGCGCTGCCCTTGCCTCCCAGCACTCCCAACACACATTCTCAGGCTCGCTCTCACTCTCACTCCCGGCAGAAACCACCTCCCAAAGTGCAAACGTCCAAGCCATTTCTCCCATACGATAAGCCTAAGGGCTTAGAACTGTTGCTGGTCCTCACCTTCCCTTGACACCCGCTTTCACAGCCAAACTCACTCTGGCCATCTGCGCTGCCCTTGCCTCCCAGCACTCCCAACACACATTATCAGGCTCAATCTCACTCTCACTCCCGACACAGACCAGCAACCAAAGTGCCAACACCCAAGCCATTTCTTCCATACGATAGGCCTAAGGGCTTCGAGCTGTTGCTGGTCCTCACCTTCCCTTGACACCGCTTTCACAGCCAAACACACTCTGGCCATCTGCCTTTGCCCTGCCTCCCAGCACTCTCAAAACACACTCTCAGGCGCAATCTCACTTTCACTCTCGTCACAGACCACCTCCCAAAGTGCAAACGTCCAAGCGATTTCTGCCGCATGCTACATCTCAGGGCTTAGAGCTCTTGCTGGTCCTCACCTTCCCTTCACACCGCTTTCACAGCCAAACACACTCTGACCATCTACCCTGGCTTTGCCTCCCAGCACTCCCAACAAACATACTCAGGTTCAGTCTCACTCTCACTCCCGGCAGAAACCACCTCCCAAAGTGCAAACGTCCAAGCCATTTCTCCCATACGATAGGTCTAAGGTCTTAGCGCTCTTCCTGGTCCTCACCTTCCCTTGACACCGCTTTCACAGCCAAACACACTCTGGCCATCTGCTTTTGCCTTGCCTCCCACCACTCTCAAAACACATTCTCAGGCGCACTTTCACTCCCGGCACAGACCACATCCCAAAGTGCCAACACCCAAGCGATTTCTGCCGCATGCTACCTCTAAGGGCTTAGAGCTCTTGCTGGTCCTCACCTTCCCTTGACACCGCTTTCACAGCCAAACTCACTCTGCCCATCTGCCTTTGCCTTGCCTCCCAGCACTCCCAACACACAATCTCATTTTCAATCTCACTCTCACTCCCGGCACAGACCACCTCCCAAAAGTGCAAACGTCCAAGCCATTTCTCCCATGCGATAGGCCTAAGGGCTTAGAGCTGTTGCTGGTCCTCACCTTCCCTTGACACCGCTTTCACAGACAAACACACTCTGCCCATCTGCCTTTGCCTCAACTCCCAGCACTCCCAACACACTCTCACTCTCGGCACAGACCACCTCCCAAAGTGCCAACATCCAAGCGATTTCTGACGCACGCTACATCTAAGGGCTTAGAGCTGCTGCTGGTCCTCACCTTCCCTTGACACCGCTTTCACAGCCAAACACACTCTGCCCATCTACCCGGCTTTGCCTCCCAGCACTCACAACACACATTATCAGGCTCAATCTCACTCTCACTCCCGACACAGACCAGCAACCAAAGTGCCAACACCCAAGCCATTTCTTCCATACGATAGGCCTAAGGGCTTCGAGCTGTTGCTGGTCCTCACCTTCCCTTGACACCGCTTTCACAGCCAAACACACTCTGGCCATCTGCCTTTGCCCTGCCTCCCAGCACTCTCAAAACACACTCTCAGGCGCAATCTCACTTTCACTCTCGTCACAGACCACCTCCCAAAGTGCAAACGTCCAAGCGATTTCTGCCGCATGCTACATCTCAGGGCTTAGAGCTCTTGCTGGTCCTCACCTTCCCTTGACACCGCTTTCACAGCCAAACACACTCTGACCATCTGCCTTTGCCTCAACTCCCAGCACTCCCAACACACTCTCACTCTCGGCACAGACCACCTCCCAAAGTGCCAACATCCAAGCGATTTCTGACGCACGCTACATCTAAGGGCTTAGAGCTGTGGCTGGTCCTCACCTTCCCTTGACACCGCTTTCACAGCCAAACACACTCTGGCCATCTGCCTTTGCCCTGCCTCCCAGCACTCTCAAAACACACTCTCAGGCGCAATCTCACTTTCACTCTCGTCACAGACCACCTCCCAAAGTGCAAACGTCCAAGCGATTTCTGCCGCATGCTACATCTCAGGGCTTAGAGCTCTTGCTGGTCCTCACCTTCCCTTGACACCGCTTTCACAGCCAAACACACTCTGACCATCTACCCTGGCTTTGCCTCCCAGCACTCCCAACAAACATACTCAGGTTCAGTCTCACTCTCACTCCCGGCAGAAACCACCTCCCAAAGTGCAAACGTCCAAGCCATTTCTCCCATACGATAGGTCTAAGGTCTTAGCGCTCTTCCTGGTCCTCACCTTCCCTTGACACCGCTTTCACAGCCAAACACACTCTGGCCATCTGCTTTTGCCTTGCCTCCCACCACTCTCAAAACACATTCTCAGGCGCACTTTCACTCCCGGCACAGACCACATCCCAAAGTGCCAACACCCAAGCGATTTCTGCCGCATGCTACCTCTAAGGGCTTAGAGCTCTTGCTGGTCCTCACCTTCCCTTGACACCGCTTTCACAGCCAAACTCACTCTGCCCATCTGCCTTTGCCTTGCCTCCCAGCACTCCCAACACACAATCTCATTTTCAATCTCACTCTCACTCCCGGCACAGACCACCTCCCAAAAGTGCAAACGTCCAAGCCATTTCTCCCATGCGATAGGCCTAAGGGCTTAGAGCTGTTGCTGGTCCTCACCTTCCCTTGACACCGCTTTCACAGACAAACACACTCTGCCCATCTGCCTTTGCCTCAACTCCCAGCACTCCCAACACACTCTCACTCTCGGCACAGACCACCTCCCAAAGTGCCAACATCCAAGCGATTTCTGACGCACGCTACATCTAAGGGCTTAGAGCTGCTGCTGGTCCTCACCTTCCCTTGACACCGCTTTCACAGCCAAACACACTCTGCCCATCTACCCGGCTTTGCCTCCCAGCACTCACAACACACATTATCAGGCTCAATCTCACTCTCACTCCCGACACAGACCAGCAACCAAAGTGCCAACACCCAAGCCATTTCTTCCATACGATAGGCCTAAGGGCTTCGAGCTGTTGCTGGTCCTCACCTTCCCTTGACACCGCTTTCACAGCCAAACACACTCTGGCCATCTGCCTTTGCCCTGCCTCCCAGCACTCTCAAAACACACTCTCAGGCGCAATCTCACTTTCACTCTCGTCACAGACCACCTCCCAAAGTGCAAACGTCCAAGCGATTTCTGCCGCATGCTACATCTCAGGGCTTAGAGCTCTTGCTGGTCCTCACCTTCCCTTGACACCGCTTTCACAGCCAAACTCACTCTGCCCATCTGCCTTTGCCTTGCCTCCCAGCACTCCCAACACACTCTCACTCTCGGCACAGACCACCTCCCAAAGTGCCAACATCCAAGTGATTTCTGACGCACGCTACATCTAAGGGCTTAGAGCTGTGGCTGGTCCTCACCTTCCCTTGACACCGCTTTCACAGCCAAACACACTCTGCCCATCTGCCTTTGCCCTGCCTCCCAGCACTCCCAACACACATTCTCAGGCTCAATCTCACTCTCACTCCCGGCACAGACCACCTCCCAAAGTGAAAACGTCCAAGCCATTTCTCCCATACGATAGGCCTAAGGGCTTCGAGCTGTTGCTGGTCCTCACCTTCCCTTGACACCTCTTTCAAATACAAACACACTCTGGCCATATACCCTGACATTGCCTCCCAGCACTCCCAACACACATTCTCAGGCTCAATCTCACTCTCACTCCCGGCACAGGCCACCTCCCAAAAGTGCAAACGTCCAAGCCATTTCTCCCATACGATAGGCCTAAGGGCTTAGAGCTGTTGCTGGTCCTCACCTTCCCTTGACACCGCTTTCACAGACAAACACACTCTGCCCATCTGCCTTTGCCTCAACTCCCAGCACTCCCAACACACTCTCACTCTCGGCACAGACCACCTCCCAAAGTGCCAACATCCAAGCGATTTCTGACGCACGCTACATCTAAGGGCTTAGAGCTGCTGCTGGTCCTCACCTTCCCTTGACACCGCTTTCACAGCCAAACACACTCTGCCCATCTACCCGGCTTTGCCTCCCAGCACTCACAACACACATTCTCACTCTCGGCACAAACCACCTCCCAAACTGCAAACACCCAACCGATTTCTGCCGCATGATACATCTAAGGGCTTAGAGCTGTTGCTGGTCCTCACCTTCCCTTGACACCGCTTTCACTGCGAAACTCATTCTGCCCATCTGCCTTTGCCTTGCCTCCCAGCACTCCCAACACACATTCTCACTCTCGGCACAGACCACATCCCAAAGTGCCAACTCCCAAGCGATATCTGACGCACGCTACATGTAAGGGCTTAGAGATGTTGCTGGTCCTCACCTTCCCTTCACACCGCTTTCACAGCCAAATTCACTCTGGCCATCTGCGCTGCCCTTGCCTCCCAGCACTCCCAACACACATTCTCAGGCTCGCTCTCACTCTCACTCCCGGCAGAAACCACCTCCCAAAGTGCAAATGTCCAAGCCATTTCTCGATACGATAAGCCTAAGGGCTTAGAACTGTTGCTGGTCCTCACCTTCCCTTGACACCGCTTTCACAGCCAAACACACTCTGGCCATCTGCTTTTGCCTTGCCTCCCACCACTCTCAAAACACATTCTCAGGCGCACTTTCACTCCCGGCACAGACCACATCCCAAAGTGCCAACACCCAAGCGATTTCTGCCGCATGCTACCTCTAAGGGCTTAGAGCTCTTGCTGGTCCTCACCTTCCCTTGACACCGCTTTCACAGCCAAACTCACTCTGCCCATCTGCCTTTGCCTTGCCTCCCAGCACTCCCAACACACAATCTCATTTTCAATCTCACTCTCACTCCCGGCACAGACCACCTCCCAAAAGTGCAAACGTCCAAGCCATTTCTCCCATGCGATAGGCCTAAGGGCTTAGAGCTGTTGCTGGTCCTCACCTTCCCTTGACACCGCTTTCACAGACAAACACACTCTGCCCATCTGCCTTTGCCTCAACTCCCAGCACTCCCAACACACTCTCACTCTCGGCACAGACCACCTCCCAAAGTGCCAACATCCAAGCGATTTCTGACGCACGCTACATCTAAGGGCTTAGAGCTGCTGCTGGTCCTCACCTTCCCTTGACACCGCTTTCACAGCCAAACACACTCTGCCCATCTACCCGGCTTTGCCTCCCAGCACTCACAACACACATTATCAGGCTCAATCTCACTCTCACTCCCGACACAGACCAGCAACCAAAGTGCCAACACCCAAGCCATTTCTTCCATACGATAGGCCTAAGGGCTTCGAGCTGTTGCTGGTCCTCACCTTCCCTTGACACCGCTTTCACAGCCAAACACACTCTGGCCATCTGCCTTTGCCCTGCCTCCCAGCACTCTCAAAACACACTCTCAGGCGCAATCTCACTTTCACTCTCGTCACAGACCACCTCCCAAAGTGCAAACGTCCAAGCGATTTCTGCCGCATGCTACATCTCAGGGCTTAGAGCTCTTGCTGGTCCTCACCTTCCCTTGACACCGCTTTCACAGCCAAACACACTCTGACCATCTGCCTTTGCCTCAACTCCCAGCACTCCCAACACACTCTCACTCTCGGCACAGACCACCTCCCAAAGTGCCAACATCCAAGCGATTTCTGACGCACGCTACATCTAAGGGCTTAGAGCTGTGGCTGGTCCTCACCTTCCCTTGACACCGCTTTCACAGCCAAACACACTCTGCCCATCTGCCTTTGCCCTGCCTCCCAGCACTCCCAACACACATTCTCAGGCTCAATCTCACTCTCACTCCCGGCACAGACCACCTCCCAAAGTGAAAACGTCCAAGCCATTTCTCCCATACGATAGGCCTAAGGGCTTAGAGCTGTTGCTGGTCCTCACCTTCCCTTGACACCTCTTTCAAATACAAACACACTCTGGCCATATACCCTGACATTGCCTCCCAGCACTCCCAACACACATTCTCAGGCTCATTCTCACTCTCACTCCCGGCACAGGCCACCTCCCAAAAGTGCAAACGTCCAAGCCATTTCTCCCATGCGATAGGCCTAAGGGCTTAGAGCTGTTGCTGGTCCTCACCTTCCCTTGACACCGCTTTCACAGCCAAACACACTCTGCCCATCTGCCTTTGCCTCAACACCCAGCACTCCCAACACACTCTCACTCTCGGCACAGACCACCTCCCAAAGTGCCAACATCCAAGCGATTTCTGACGCACGCTACATCTAAGGGCTTAGAGCTGCTGCTGGTCCTCACCTTCCCTTGACACCGCTTTCACAGCCAAACACACTCTGCCCATCTACCCGGCTTTGCCTCCCAGCACTCACAACACACATTCTCACTCTCGGCACAAACCACCTCCCAAACTGCAAACACCCAACCGATTTCTGCCGCATGATACATCTAAGGGCTTAGAGCTGTTGCTGGTCCTCACCTTCCCTTGACACCGCTTTCACTGCGAAACTCACTCTGCCCATCTGCCTTTGCCTTGCCTCCCAGCACTCCCAACACACATTCTCACTCTCGGCACAGACCACATCCCAAAGTGCCAACTCCCAAGCGATATCTGACGCACGCTACATCTAAGGGCTTAGAGATGTTGCTGGTCCTCACCTTCCCTTCACACCGCTTTCACAGCCAAATTCACTCTGGCCATCTGCGCTGCCCTTGCCTCCCAGCACTCCCAACACACATTCTCAGGCTCGCTCTCACTCTCACTCCCGGCAGAAACCACCTCCCAAAGTGCAAACGTCCAAGCCATTTCTCCCATACGATAAGCCTAAGGGCTTAGAACTGTTGCTGGTCCTCACCTTCCCTTGACACCGCTTTCACAGCCAAACTCACTCTGGCCATCTGCGCTGCCCTTGCCTCCCAGCACTCCCAACACACATTATCAGGCTCAATCTCACTCTCACTCCCGACACAGACCAGCAACCAAAGTGCCAACACCCAAGCCATTTCTTCCATACGATAGGCCTAAGGGCTTCGAGCTGTTGCTGGTCCTCACCTTCCCTTGACACCGCTTTCACAGCCAAACACACTCTGGCCATCTGCCTTTGCCCTGCCTCCCAGCACTCTCAAAACACACTCTCAGGCGCAATCTCACTTTCACTCTCGTCACAGACCACCTCCCAAAGTGCAAACGTCCAAGCGATTTCTGCCGCATGCTACATCTCAGGGCTTAGAGCTCTTGCTGGTCCTCACCTTCCCTTGACACCGCTTTCACAGCCAAACACACTCTGACCATCTACCCTGGCTTTGCCTCCCAGCACTCCCAACAAACATACTCAGGTTCAGTCTCACTCTCACTCCCGGCAGAAACCACCTCCCAAAGTGCAAACGTCCAAGCCATTTCTCCCATACGATAGGTCTAAGGTCTTAGCGCTCTTCCTGGTCCTCACCTTCCCTTGACACCGCTTTCACAGCCAAACACACTCTGGCCATCTGCTTTTGCCTTGCCTCCCACCACTCTCAAAACACATTCTCAGGCGCACTTTCACTCCCGGCACAGACCACATCCCAAAGTGCCAACACCCAAGCGATTTCTGCCGCATGCTACCTCTAAGGGCTTAGAGCTCTTGCTGGTCCTCACCTTCCCTTGACACCGCTTTCACAGCCAAACTCACTCTGCCCATCTGCCTTTGCCTTGCCTCCCAGCACTCCCAACACACAATCTCATTTTCAATCTCACTCTCACTCCCGGCACAGACCACCTCCCAAAAGTGCAAACGTCCAAGCCATTTCTCCCATGCGATAGGCCTAAGGGCTTAGAGCTGTTGCTGGTCCTCACCTTCCCTTGACACCGCTTTCACAGACAAACACACTCTGCCCATCTGCCTTTGCCTCAACTCCCAGCACTCCCAACACACTCTCACTCTCGGCACAGACCACCTCCCAAAGTGCCAACATCCAAGCGATTTCTGACGCACGCTACATCTAAGGGCTTAGAGCTGCTGCTGGTCCTCACCTTCCCTTCACACCGCTTTCACAGCCAAACACACTCTGCCCATCTACCCGGCTTTGCCTCCCAGCACTCACAACACACATTATCAGGCTCAATCTCACTCTCACTCCCGACACAGACCAGCAACCAAAGTGCCAACACCCAAGCCATTTCTTCCATACGATAGGCCTAAGGGCTTCGAGCTGTTGCTGGTCCTCACCTTCCCTTGACACCGCTTTCACAGCCAAACACACTCTGGCCATCTGCCTTTGCCCTGCCTCCCAGCACTCTCAAAACACACTCTCAGGCGCAATCTCACTTTCACTCTCGTCACAGACCACCTCCCAAAGTGCAAACGTCCAAGCGATTTCTGCCGCATGCTACATCTCAGGGCTTAGAGCTCTTGCTGGTCCTCACCTTCCCTTGACACCGCTTTCACAGCCAAACACACTCTGACCATCTGCCTTTGCCTCAACTCCCAGCACTCCCAACACACTCTCACTCTCGGCACAGACCACCTCCCAAAGTGCCAACATCCAAGCGATTTCTGACGCACGCTACATCTAAGGGCTTAGAGCTGTGGCTGGTCCTCACCTTCCCTTGACACCGCTTTCACAGCCAAACACACTCTGCCCATCTGCCTTTGCCCTGCCTCCCAGCACTCCCAACACACATTCTCAGGCTCAATCTCACTCTCACTCCCGGCACAGACCACCTCCCAAAGTGAAAACGTCCAAGTCATTTCTCCCATACGATAGGCCTAAGGGCTTAGAGCTGTTGCTGGTCCTCACCTTCCCTTGACACCTCTTTCAAATACAAACACACTCTGGCCATATACCCTGACATTGCCTCCCAGCACTCCCAACACACATTCTCAGGCTCATTCTCACTCTCACTCCCGGCACAGGCCACCTCCCAAAAGTGCAAACGTCCAAGCCATTTCTCCCATGCGATAGGCCTAAGGGCTTAGAGCTGTTGCTGGTCCTCACCTTCCCTTGACACCGCTTTCACAGCCAAACACACTCTGCCCATCTGCCTTTGCCTCAACACCCAGCACTCCCAACACACTCTCACTCTCGGCACAGACCACCTCCCAAAGTGCCAACATCCAAGCGATTTCTGACGCACGCTACATCTAAGGGCTTAGAGCTGCTGCTGGTCCTCACCTTCCCTTGACACCGCTTTCACAGCCAAACACACTCTGCCCATCTACCCGGCTTTGCCTCCCAGCACTCACAACACACATTCTCACTCTCGGCACAAACCACCTCCCAAACTGCAAACACCCAACCGATTTCTGCCGCATGATACATCTAAGGGCTTAGAGCTGTTGCTGGTCCTCACCTTCCCTTGACACCGCTTTCACTGCGAAACTCACTCTGCCCATCTGCCTTTGCCTTGCCTCCCAGCACTCCCAACACACATTCTCACTCTCGGCACAGACCACATCCCAAAGTGCCAACTCCCAAGCGATATCTGACGCACGCTACATCTAAGGGCTTAGAGATGTTGCTGGTCCTCACCTTCCCTTCACACCGCTTTCACAGCCAAATTCACTCTGGCCATCTGCGCTGCCCTTGCCTCCCAGCACTCCCAACACACATTCTCAGGCTCGCTCTCACTCTCACTCCCGGCAGAAACCACCTCCCAAAGTGCAAACGTCCAAGCCATTTCTCCCATACGATAAGCCTAAGGGCTTAGAACTGTTGCTGGTCCTCACCTTCCCTTGACACCGCTTTCACAGCCAAACTCACTCTGGCCATCTGCGCTGCCCTTGCCTCCCAGCACTCCCAACACACATTATCAGGCTCAATCTCACTCTCACTCCCGACACAGACCAGCAACCAAAGTGCCAACACCCAAGCCATTTCTTCCATACGATAGGCCTAAGGGCTTCGAGCTGTTGCTGGTCCTCACCTTCCCTTGACACCGCTTTCACAGCCAAACACACTCTGGCCATCTGCCTTTGCCCTGCCTCCCAGCACTCTCAAAACACACTCTCAGGCGCAATCTCACTTTCACTCTCGTCACAGACCACCTCCCAAAGTGCAAACGTCCAAGCGATTTCTGCCGCATGCTACATCTCAGGGCTTAGAGCTCTTGCTGGTCCTCACCTTCCCTTGACACCGCTTTCACAGCCAAACACACTCTGACCATCTACCCTGGCTTTGCCTCCCAGCACTCCCAACAAACATACTCAGGTTCAGTCTCACTCTCACTCCCGGCAGAAACCACCTCCCAAAGTGCAAACGTCCAAGCCATTTCTCCCATACGATAGGTCTAAGGTCTTAGCGCTCTTCCTGGTCCTCACCTTCCCTTGACACCGCTTTCACAGCCAAACACACTCTGGCCATCTGCTTTTGCCTTGCCTCCCACCACTCTCAAAACACATTCTCAGGCGCACTTTCACTCCCGGCACAGACCACATCCCAAAGTGCCAACACCCAAGCGATTTCTGCCGCATGCTACCTCTAAGGGCTTAGAGCTCTTGCTGGTCCTCACCTTCCCTTGACACCGCTTTCACAGCCAAACTCACTCTGCCCATCTGCCTTTGCCTTGCCTCCCAGCACTCCCAACACACAATCTCATTTTCAATCTCACTCTCACTCCCGGCACAGACCACCTCCCAAAAGTGCAAACGTCCAAGCCATTTCTCCCATGCGATAGGCCTAAGGGCTTAGAGCTGTTGCTGGTCCTCACCTTCCCTTGACACCGCTTTCACAGACAAACACACTCTGCCCATCTGCCTTTGCCTCAACTCCCAGCACTCCCAACACACTCTCACTCTCGGCACAGACCACCTCCCAAAGTGCCAACATCCAAGCGATTTCTGACGCACGCTACATCTAAGGGCTTAGAGCTGCTGCTGGTCCTCACCTTCCCTTGACACCGCTTTCACAGCCAAACACACTCTGCCCATCTACCCGGCTTTGCCTCCCAGCACTCACAACACACATTATCAGGCTCAATCTCACTCTCACTCCCGACACAGACCAGCAACCAAAGTGCCAACACCCAAGCCATTTCTTCCATACGATAGGCCTAAGGGCTTCGAGCTGTTGCTGGTCCTCACCTTCCCTTGACACCGCTTTCACAGCCAAACACACTCTGGCCATCTGCCTTTGCCCTGCCTCCCAGCACTCTCAAAACACACTCTCAGGCGCAATCTCACTTTCACTCTCGTCACAGACCACCTCCCAAAGTGCAAACGTCCAAGCGATTTCTGCCGCATGCTACATCTCAGGGCTTAGAGCTCTTGCTGGTCCTCACCTTCCCTTGACACCGCTTTCACAGCCAAACTCACTCTGCCCATCTGCCTTTGCCTTGCCTCCCAGCACTCCCAACACACTCTCACTCTCGGCACAGACCACCTCCCAAAGTGCCAACATCCAAGTGATTTCTGACGCACGCTACATCTAAGGGCTTAGAGCTGTGGCTGGTCCTCACCTTCCCTTGACACCGCTTTCACAGCCAAACACACTCTGCCCATCTGCCTTTGCCCTGCCTCCCAGCACTCCCAACACACATTCTCAGGCTCAATCTCACTCTCACTCCCGGCACAGACCACCTCCCAAAGTGAAAACGTCCAAGTCATTTCTCCCATACGATAGGCCTAAGGGCTTAGAGCTGTTGCTGGTCCTCACCTTCCCTTGACACCTCTTTCAAATACAAACACACTCTGGCCATATACCCTGACATTGCCTCCCAGCACTCCCAACACACATTCTCAGGCTCATTCTCACTCTCACTCCCGGCACAGGCCACCTCCCAAAAGTGCAAACGTCCAAGCCATTTCTCCCATGCGATAGGCCTAAGGGCTTAGAGCTGTTGCTGGTCCTCACCTTCCCTTGACACCGCTTTCACAGCCAAACACACTCTGCCCATCTGCCTTTGCCTCAACACCCAGCACTCCCAACACACTCTCACTCTCGGCACAGACCACCTCCCAAAGTGCCAACATCCAAGCGATTTCTGACGCACGCTACATCTAAGGGCTTAGAGCTGCTGCTGGTCCTCACCTTCCCTTGACACCGCTTTCACAGCCAAACACACTCTGCCCATCTACCCGGCTTTGCCTCCCAGCACTCACAACACACATTCTCACTCTCGGCACAAACCACCTCCCAAACTGCAAACACCCAACCGATTTCTGCCGCATGATACATCTAAGGGCTTAGAGCTGTTGCTGGTCCTCACCTTCCCTTGACACCGCTTTCACTGCGAAACTCACTCTGCCCATCTGCCTTTGCCTTGCCTCCCAGCACTCCCAACACACATTCTCACTCTCGGCACAGACCACATCCCAAAGTGCCAACTCCCAAGCGATATCTGACGCACGCTACATCTAAGGGCTTAGAGATGTTGCTGGTCCTCACCTTCCCTTCACACCGCTTTCACAGCCAAATTCACTCTGGCCATCTGCGCTGCCCTTGCCTCCCAGCACTCCCAACACACATTCTCAGGCTCGCTCTCACTCTCACTCCCGGCAGAAACCACCTCCCAAAGTGCAAACGTCCAAGCCATTTCTCCCATACGATAAGCCTAAGGGCTTAGAACTGTTGCTGGTCCTCACCTTCCCTTGACACCGCTTTCACAGCCAAACTCACTCTGGCCATCTGCGCTGCCCTTGCCTCCCAGCACTCCCAACACACATTATCAGGCTCAATCTCACTCTCACTCCCGACACAGACCAGCAACCAAAGTGCCAACACCCAAGCCATTTCTTCCATACGATAGGCCTAAGGGCTTCGAGCTGTTGCTGGTCCTCACCTTCCCTTGACACCGCTTTCACAGCCAAACACACTCTGGCCATCTGCCTTTGCCCTGCCTCCCAGCACTCTCAAAACACACTCTCAGGCGCAATCTCACTTTCACTCTCGTCACAGACCACCTCCCAAAGTGCAAACGTCCAAGCGATTTCTGCCGCATGCTACATCTCAGGGCTTAGAGCTCTTGCTGGTCCTCACCTTCCCTTGACACCGCTTTCACAGCCAAACACACTCTGACCATCTACCCTGGCTTTGCCTCCCAGCACTCCCAACAAACATACTCAGGTTCAGTCTCACTCTCACTCCCGGCAGAAACCACCTCCCAAAGTGCAAACGTCCAAGCCATTTCTCCCATACGATAGGTCTAAGGTCTTAGCGCTCTTCCTGGTCCTCACCTTCCCTTGACACCGCTTTCACAGCCAAACACACTCTGGCCATCTGCTTTTGCCTTGCCTCCCACCACTCTCAAAACACATTCTCAGGCGCACTTTCACTCCCGGCACAGACCACATCCCAAAGTGCCAACACCCAAGCGATTTCTGCCGCATGCTACCTCTAAGGGCTTAGAGCTCTTGCTGGTCCTCACCTTCCCTTGACACCGCTTTCACAGCCAAACTCACTCTGCCCATCTGCCTTTGCCTTGCCTCCCAGCACTCCCAACACACAATCTCATTTTCAATCTCACTCTCACTCCCGGCACAGACCACCTCCCAAAAGTGCAAACGTCCAAGCCATTTCTCCCATGCGATAGGCCTAAGGGCTTAGAGCTGTTGCTGGTCCTCACCTTCCCTTGACACCGCTTTCACAGACAAACACACTCTGCCCATCTGCCTTTGCCTCAACTCCCAGCACTCCCAACACACTCTCACTCTCGGCACAGACCACCTCCCAAAGTGCCAACATCCAAGCGATTTCTGACGCACGCTACATCTAAGGGCTTAGAGCTGCTGCTGGTCCTCACCTTCCCTTGACACCGCTTTCACAGCCAAACACACTCTGCCCATCTACCCGGCTTTGCCTCCCAGCACTCACAACACACATTATCAGGCTCAATCTCACTCTCACTCCCGACACAGACCAGCAACCAAAGTGCCAACACCCAAGCCATTTCTTCCATACGATAGGCCTAAGGGCTTCGAGCTGTTGCTGGTCCTCACCTTCCCTTGACACCGCTTTCACAGCCAAACACACTCTGGCCATCTGCCTTTGCCCTGCCTCCCAGCACTCTCAAAACACACTCTCAGGCGCAATCTCACTTTCACTCTCGTCACAGACCACCTCCCAAAGTGCAAACGTCCAAGCGATTTCTGCCGCATGCTACATCTCAGGGCTTAGAGCTCTTGCTGGTCCTCACCTTCCCTTGACACCGCTTTCACAGCCAAACTCACTCTGCCCATCTGCCTTTGCCTTGCCTCCCAGCACTCCCAACACACTCTCACTCTCGGCACAGACCACCTCCCAAAGTGCCAACATCCAAGTGATTTCTGACGCACGCTACATCTAAGGGCTTAGAGCTGTGGCTGGTCCTCACCTTCCCTTGACACCGCTTTCACAGCCAAACACACTCTGCCCATCTGCCTTTGCCCTGCCTCCCAGCACTCCCAACACACATTCTCAGGCTCAATCTCACTCTCACTCCCGGCACAGACCACCTCCCAAAGTGAAAACGTCCAAGCCATTTCTCCCATACGATAGGCCTAAGGGCTTCGAGCTGTTGCTGGTCCTCACCTTCCCTTGACACCTCTTTCAAATACAAACACACTCTGGCCATATACCCTGACATTGCCTCCCAGCACTCCCAACACACATTCTCAGGCTCAATCTCACTCTCACTCCCGGCACAGGCCACCTCCCAAAAGTGCAAACGTCCAAGCCATTTCTCCCATACGATAGGCCTAAGGGCTTAGAGCTGTTGCTGGTCCTCACCTTCCCTTGACACCGCTTTCACAGACAAACACACTCTGCCCATCTGCCTTTGCCTCAACTCCCAGCACTCCCAACACACTCTCACTCTCGGCACAGACCACCTCCCAAAGTGCCAACATCCAAGCGATTTCTGACGCACGCTACATCTAAGGGCTTAGAGCTGCTGCTGGTCCTCACCTTCCCTTGACACCGCTTTCACAGCCAAACACACTCTGCCCATCTACCCGGCTTTGCCTCCCAGCACTCACAACACACATTCTCACTCTCGGCACAAACCACCTCCCAAACTGCAAACACCCAACCGATTTCTGCCGCATGATACATCTAAGGGCTTAGAGCTGTTGCTGGTCCTCACCTTCCCTTGACACCGCTTTCACTGCGAAACTCACTCTGCCCATCTGCCTTTGCCTTGCCTCCCAGCACTCCCAACACACATTCTCACTCTCGGCACAGACCACATCCCAAAGTGCCAACTCCCAAGCGATATCTGACGCACGCTACATGTAAGGGCTTAGAGATGTTGCTGGTCCTCACCTTCCCTTCACACCGCTTTCACAGCCAAATTCACTCTGGCCATCTGCGCTGCCCTTGCCTCCCAGCACTCCCAACACACATTCTCAGGCTCGCTCTCACTCTCACTCCCGGCAGAAACCACCTCCCAAAGTGCAAATGTCCAAGCCATTTCTCCCATACGATAAGCCTAAGGGCTTAGAACTGTTGCTGGTCCTCACCTTCCCTTGACACCGCTTTCACAGCCAAACTCACTCTGGCCATCTGCGCTGCCCTTGCCTCCCAGCACTCCCAACACACATTATCAGGCTCAATCTCACTCTCACTCCCGACACAGACCAGCAACCAAAGTGCCAACACCCAAGCCATTTCTTCCATACGATAGGCCTAAGGGCTTCAAGCTGTTGCTGGTCCTCACCTTCCCTTGACACCGCTTTCACATCCAAACACACTCTGGCCATCTGCCTTTGCCCTGCCTCCCAGCACTCTCAAAACACACTCTCAGGCGCAATCTCACTTTCACTCTCGTCACAGACCACCTCCCAAAGTGCAAACGTCCAAGCGATTTCTGCCGCATGCTACATCTCAGGGCTTAGAGCTCTTGCTGGTCCTCACCTTCCCTTGACACCGCTTTCACAGCCAAACACACTCTGACCATCTACCCTGGCTTTGCCTCCCAGCACTCCCAACAAACATACTCAGGTTCAGTCTCACTCTCACTCCCGGCAGAAACCACCTCCCAAAGTGCAAACGTCCAAGCCATTTCTCCCATACGATAGGTCTAAGGTCTTAGCGCTCTTCCTGGTCCTCACCTTCCCTTGACACCGCTTTCACAGCCAAACTCACTCTGCCCAACTGCCTTTGCCTTCCCTCCCACCACTCTCAAAACACATTCTCAGGCGCACTTTCACTCCCGGCACAGACCACATCCCAAAGTGCCAACACCCAAGCGATTTCTGCCGCATGCTACCTCTAAGGGCTTAGAGCTCTTGCTGGTCCTCACCTTCCCTTGACACCGCTTTCACAGCCAAACTCACTCTGCCCATCTGCCTTTGCCTTGCCTCCCAGCACTCCCAACACACAATCTCATTTTCAATCTCACTCTCACTCCCGGCACAGACCACCTCCCAAAAGTGCAAACGTCCAAGCCATTTCTCCCATGCGATAGGCCTAAGGGCTTAGAGCTGTTGCTGGTCCTCACCTTCCCTTGACACCGCTTTCACAGACAAACACACTCTGCCCATCTGCCTTTGCCTCAACTCCCAGCACTCCCAACACACTCTCACTCTCGGCACAGACCACCTCCCAAAGTGCCAACATCCAAGCGATTTCTGACGCACGCTACATCTAAGGGCTTAGAGCTGCTGCTGGTCCTCACCTTCCCTTGACACCGCTTTCACAGCCAAACACACTCTGCCCATCTACCCGGCTTTGCCTCCCAGCACTCACAACACACATTATCAGGCTCAATCTCACTCTCACTCCCGACACAGACCAGCAACCAAAGTGCCAACACCCAAGCCATTTCTTCCATACGATAGGCCTAAGGGCTTCGAGCTGTTGCTGGTCCTCACCTTCCCTTGACACCGCTTTCACAGCCAAACACACTCTGGCCATCTGCCTTTGCCCTGCCTCCCAGCACTCTCAAAACACACTCTCAGGCGCAATCTCACTTTCACTCTCGTCACAGACCACCTCCCAAAGTGCAAACGTCCAAGCGATTTCTGCCGCATGCTACATCTCAGGGCTTAGAGCTCTTGCTGGTCCTCACCTTCCCTTGACACCGCTTTCACAGCCAAACTCACTCTGCCCATCTGCCTTTGCCTTGCCTCCCAGCACTCCCAACACACTCTCACTCTCGGCACAGACCACCTCCCAAAGTGCCAACATCCAAGTGATTTCTGACGCACGCTACATCTAAGGGCTTAGAGCTGTGGCTGGTCCTCACCTTCCCTTGACACCGCTTTCACAGCCAAACACACTCTGCCCATCTGCCTTTGCCCTGCCTCCCAGCACTCCCAACACACATTCTCAGGCTCAATCTCACTCTCACTCCCGGCACAGACCACCTCCCAAAGTGAAAACGTCCAAGCCATTTCTCCCATACGATAGGCCTAAGGGCTTCGAGCTGTTGCTGGTCCTCACCTTCCCTTGACACCTCTTTCAAATACAAACACACTCTGGCCATATACCCTGACATTGCCTCCCAGCACTCCCAACACACATTCTCAGGCTCAATCTCACTCTCACTCCCGGCACAGGCCACCTCCCAAAAGTGCAAACGTCCAAGCCATTTCTCCCATACGATAGGCCTAAGGGCTTAGAGCTGTTGCTGGTCCTCACCTTCCCTTGACACCGCTTTCACAGACAAACACACTCTGCCCATCTGCCTTTGCCTCAACTCCCAGCACTCCCAACACACTCTCACTCTCGGCACAGACCACCTCCCAAAGTGCCAACATCCAAGCGATTTCTGACGCACGCTACATCTAAGGGCTTAGAGCTGCTGCTGGTCCTCACCTTCCCTTGACACCGCTTTCACAGCCAAACACACTCTGCCCATCTACCCGGCTTTGCCTCCCAGCACTCACAACACACATTCTCACTCTCGGCACAAACCACCTCCCAAACTGCAAACACCCAACCGATTTCTGCCGCATGATACATCTAAGGGCTTAGAGCTGTTGCTGGTCCTCACCTTCCCTTGACACCGCTTTCACTGCGAAACTCATTCTGCCCATCTGCCTTTGCCTTGCCTCCCAGCACTCCCAACACACATTCTCACTCTCGGCACAGACCACATCCCAAAGTGCCAACTCCCAAGCGATATCTGACGCACGCTACATGTAAGGGCTTAGAGATGTTGCTGGTCCTCACCTTCCCTTCACACCGCTTTCACAGCCAAATTCACTCTGGCCATCTGCGCTGCCCTTGCCTCCCAGCACTCCCAACACACATTCTCAGGCTCGCTCTCACTCTCACTCCCGGCAGAAACCACCTCCCAAAGTGCAAATGTCCAAGCCATTTCTCGATACGATAAGCCTAAGGGCTTAGAACTGTTGCTGGTCCTCACCTTCCCTTGACACCGCTTTCACAGCCAAACACACTCTGGCCATCTGCTTTTGCCTTGCCTCCCACCACTCTCAAAACACATTCTCAGGCGCACTTTCACTCCCGGCACAGACCACATCCCAAAGTGCCAACACCCAAGCGATTTCTGCCGCATGCTACCTCTAAGGGCTTAGAGCTCTTGCTGGTCCTCACCTTCCCTTGACACCGCTTTCACAGCCAAACTCACTCTGCCCATCTGCCTTTGCCTTGCCTCCCAGCACTCCCAACACACAATCTCATTTTCAATCTCACTCTCACTCCCGGCACAGACCACCTCCCAAAAGTGCAAACGTCCAAGCCATTTCTCCCATGCGATAGGCCTAAGGGCTTAGAGCTGTTGCTGGTCCTCACCTTCCCTTGACACCGCTTTCACAGACAAACACACTCTGCCCATCTGCCTTTGCCTCAACTCCCAGCACTCCCAACACACTCTCACTCTCGGCACAGACCACCTCCCAAAGTGCCAACATCCAAGCGATTTCTGACGCACGCTACATCTAAGGGCTTAGAGCTGCTGCTGGTCCTCACCTTCCCTTGACACCGCTTTCACAGCCAAACACACTCTGCCCATCTACCCGGCTTTGCCTCCCAGCACTCACAACACACATTATCAGGCTCAATCTCACTCTCACTCCCGACACAGACCAGCAACCAAAGTGCCAACACCCAAGCCATTTCTTCCATACGATAGGCCTAAGGGCTTCGAGCTGTTGCTGGTCCTCACCTTCCCTTGACACCGCTTTCACAGCCAAACACACTCTGGCCATCTGCCTTTGCCCTGCCTCCCAGCACTCTCAAAACACACTCTCAGGCGCAATCTCACTTTCACTCTCGTCACAGACCACCTCCCAAAGTGCAAACGTCCAAGCGATTTCTGCCGCATGCTACATCTCAGGGCTTAGAGCTCTTGCTGGTCCTCACCTTCCCTTGACACCGCTTTCACAGCCAAACACACTCTGACCATCTGCCTTTGCCTCAACTCCCAGCACTCCCAACACACTCTCACTCTCGGCACAGACCACCTCCCAAAGTGCCAACATCCAAGCGATTTCTGACGCACGCTACATCTAAGGGCTTAGAGCTGTGGCTGGTCCTCACCTTCCCTTGACACCGCTTTCACAGCCAAACACACTCTGCCCATCTGCCTTTGCCCTGCCTCCCAGCACTCCCAACACACATTCTCAGGCTCAATCTCACTCTCACTCCCGGCACAGACCACCTCCCAAAGTGAAAACGTCCAAGCCATTTCTCCCATACGATAGGCCTAAGGGCTTAGAGCTGTTGCTGGTCCTCACCTTCCCTTGACACCTCTTTCAAATACAAACACACTCTGGCCATATACCCTGACATTGCCTCCCAGCACTCCCAACACACATTCTCAGGCTCATTCTCACTCTCACTCCCGGCACAGGCCACCTCCCAAAAGTGCAAACGTCCAAGCCATTTCTCCCATGCGATAGGCCTAAGGGCTTAGAGCTGTTGCTGGTCCTCACCTTCCCTTGACACCGCTTTCACAGCCAAACACACTCTGCCCATCTGCCTTTGCCTCAACACCCAGCACTCCCAACACACTCTCACTCTCGGCACAGACCACCTCCCAAAGTGCCAACATCCAAGCGATTTCTGACGCACGCTACATCTAAGGGCTTAGAGCTGCTGCTGGTCCTCACCTTCCCTTGACACCGCTTTCACAGCCAAACACACTCTGCCCATCTACCCGGCTTTGCCTCCCAGCACTCACAACACACATTCTCACTCTCGGCACAAACCACCTCCCAAACTGCAAACACCCAACCGATTTCTGCCGCATGATACATCTAAGGGCTTAGAGCTGTTGCTGGTCCTCACCTTCCCTTGACACCGCTTTCACTGCGAAACTCACTCTGCCCATCTGCCTTTGCCTTGCCTCCCAGCACTCCCAACACACATTCTCACTCTCGGCACAGACCACATCCCAAAGTGCCAACTCCCAAGCGATATCTGACGCACGCTACATGTAAGGGCTTAGAGATGTTGCTGGTCCTCACCTTCCCTTCACACCGCTTTCACAGCCAAATTCACTCTGGCCATCTGCGCTGCCCTTGCCTCCCAGCACTCCCAACACACATTCTCAGGCTCGCTCTCACTCTCACTCCCGGCAGAAACCACCTCCCAAAGTGCAAACGTCCAAGCCATTTCTCCCATACGATAAGCCTAAGGGCTTAGAACTGTTGCTGGTCCTCACCTTCCCTTGACACCGCTTTCACAGCCAAACTCACTCTGGCCATCTGCGCTGCCCTTGCCTCCCAGCACTCCCAACACACATTATCAGGCTCAATCTCACTCTCACTCCCGACACAGACCACCTCCCAAAGTGCCAACACCCAAGCCATTTCTTCCATACGATAGGCCTAAGGGCTTCGAGCTGTTGCTGGTCCTCACCTTCCCTTGACACCGCTTTCACAGCCAAACACACTCTGGCCATCTGCCTTTGCCCTGCCTCCCAGCACTCTCAAAACACACTCTCAGGCGCAATCTCACTTTCACTCTCGTCACAGACCACCTCCCAAAGTGCAAACGTCCAAGCGATTTCTGCCGCATGCTACATCTCAGGGCTTAGAGCTCTTGCTGGTCCTCACCTTCCCTTGACACCGCTTTCACAGCCAAACACACTCTGACCATCTACCCTGGCTTTGCCTCCCAGCACTCCCAACAAACATACTCAGGTTCAGTCTCACTCTCACTCCCGGCAGAAACCACCTCCCAAAGTGCAAACGTCCAAGCCATTTCTCCCATACGATAGGTCTAAGGTCTTAGCGCTCTTCCTGGTCCTCACCTTCCCTTGACACCGCTTTCACAGCCAAACACACTCTGGCCATCTGCTTTTGCCTTGCCTCCCACCACTCTCAAAACACATTCTCAGGCGCACTTTCACTCCCGGCACAGACCACATCCCAAAGTGCCAACACCCAAGCGATTTCTGCCGCATGCTACCTCTAAGGGCTTAGAGCTCTTGCTGGTCCTCACCTTCCCTTGACACCGCTTTCACAGCCAAACTCACTCTGCCCATCTGCCTTTGCCTTGCCTCCCAGCACTCCCAACACACAATCTCATTTTCAATCTCACTCTCACTCCCGGCACAGACCACCTCCCAAAAGTGCAAACGTCCAAGCCATTTCTCCCATGCGATAGGCCTAAGGGCTTAGAGCTGTTGCTGGTCCTCACCTTCCCTTGACACCGCTTTCACAGACAAACACACTCTGCCCATCTGCCTTTGCCTCAACTCCCAGCACTCCCAACACACTCTCACTCTCGGCACAGACCACCTCCCAAAGTGCCAACATCCAAGCGATTTCTGACGCACGCTACATCTAAGGGCTTAGAGCTGCTGCTGGTCCTCACCTTCCCTTGACACCGCTTTCACAGCCAAACACACTCTGCCCATCTACCCGGCTTTGCCTCCCAGCACTCCCAACACACATTATCAGGCTCAATCTCACTCTCACTCCCGACACAGACCAGCAACCAAAGTGCCAACACCCAAGCCATTTCTTCCATACGATAGGCCTAAGGGCTTCGAGCTGTTGCTGGTCCTCACCTTCCCTTGACACCGCTTTCACAGCCAAACACACTCTGGCCATCTGCCTTTGCCCTGCCTCCCAGCACTCTCAAAACACACTCTCAGGCGCAATCTCACTTTCACTCTCGTCACAGACCACCTCCCAAAGTGCAAACGTCCAAGCGATTTCTGCCGCATGCTACATCTCAGGGCTTAGAGCTCTTGCTGGTCCTCACCTTCCCTTGACACCGCTTTCACAGCCAAACACACTCTGACCATCTGCCTTTGCCTCAACTCCCAGCACTCCCAACACACTCTCACTCTCGGCACAGACCACCTCCCAAAGTGCCAACATCCAAGCGATTTCTGACGCACGCTACATCTAAGGGCTTAGAGCTGTGGCTGGTCCTCACCTTCCCTTGACACCGCTTTCACAGCCAAACACACTCTGCCCATCTGCCTTTGCCCTGCCTCCCAGCACTCCCAACACACATTCTCAGGCTCAATCTCACTCTCACTCCCGGCACAGACCACCTCCCAAAGTGAAAACGTCCAAGTCATTTCTCCCATACGATAGGCCTAAGGGCTTAGAGCTGTTGCTGGTCCTCACCTTCCCTTGACACCTCTTTCAAATACAAACACACTCTGGCCATATACCCTGACATTGCCTCCCAGCACTCCCAACACACATTCTCAGGCTCATTCTCACTCTCACTCCCGGCACAGGCCACCTCCCAAAAGTGCAAACGTCCAAGCCATTTCTCCCATGCGATAGGCCTAAGGGCTTAGAGCTGTTGCTGGTCCTCACCTTCCCTTGACACCGCTTTCACAGCCAAACACACTCTGCCCATCTGCCTTTGCCTCAACACCCAGCACTCCCAACACACTCTCACTCTCGGCACAGACCACCTCCCAAAGTGCCAACATCCAAGCGATTTCTGACGCACGCTACATCTAAGGGCTTAGAGCTGCTGCTGGTCCTCACCTTCCCTTGACACCGCTTTCACAGCCAAACACACTCTGCCCATCTACCCGGCTTTGCCTCCCAGCACTCACAACACACATTCTCACTCTCGGCACAAACCACCTCCCAAACTGCAAACACCCAACCGATTTCTCCCGCATGATACATCTAAGGGCTTAGAGCTGTTGCTGGTCCTCACCTTCCCTTGACACCGCTTTCACTGCGAAACTCACTCTGCCCATCTGCCTTTGCCTTGCCTCCCAGCACTCCCAACACACATTCTCACTCTCGGCACAGACCACATCCCAAAGTGCCAACTCCCAAGCGATATCTGACGCACGCTACATCTAAGGGCTTAGAGATGTTGCTGGTCCTCACCTTCCCTTCACACCGCTTTCACAGCCAAATTCACTCTGGCCATCTGCGCTGCCCTTGCCTCCCAGCACTCCCAACACACATTCTCAGGCTCGCTCTCACTCTCACTCCCGGCAGAAACCACCTCCCAAAGTGCAAACGTCCAAGCCATTTCTCCCATACGATAAGCCTAAGGGCTTAGAACTGTTGCTGGTCCTCACCTTCCCTTGACACCGCTTTCACAGCCAAACTCACTCTGGCCATCTGCGCTGCCCTTGCCTCCCAGCACTCCCAACACACATTATCAGGCTCAATCTCACTCTCACTCCCGACACAGACCAGCAACCAAAGTGCCAACACCCAAGCCATTTCTTCCATACGATAGGCCTAAGGGCTTCGAGCTGTTGCTGGTCCTCACCTTCCCTTGACACCGCTTTCACAGCCAAACACACTCTGGCCATCTGCCTTTGCCCTGCCTCCCAGCACTCTCAAAACACACTCTCAGGCGCAATCTCACTTTCACTCTCGTCACAGACCACCTCCCAAAGTGCAAACGTCCAAGCGATTTCTGCCGCATGCTACATCTCAGGGCTTAGAGCTCTTGCTGGTCCTCACCTTCCCTTGACACCGCTTTCACAGCCAAACACACTCTGACCATCTACCCTGGCTTTGCCTCCCAGCACTCCCAACAAACATACTCAGGTTCAGTCTCACTCTCACTCCCGGCAGAAACCACCTCCCAAAGTGCAAACGTCCAAGCCATTTCTCCCATACGATAGGTCTAAGGTCTTAGCGCTCTTCCTGGTCCTCACCTTCCCTTGACACCGCTTTCACAGCCAAACACACTCTGGCCATCTGCTTTTGCCTTGCCTCCCACCACTCTCAAAACACATTCTCAGGCGCACTTTCACTCCCGGCACAGACCACATCCCAAAGTGCCAACACCCAAGCGATTTCTGCCGCATGCTACCTCTAAGGGCTTAGAGCTCTTGCTGGTCCTCACCTTCCCTTGACACCGCTTTCACAGCCAAACTCACTCTGCCCATCTGCCTTTGCCTTGCCTCCCAGCACTCCCAACACACAATCTCATTTTCAATCTCACTCTCACTCCCGGCACAGACCACCTCCCAAAAGTGCAAACGTCCAAGCCATTTCTCCCATGCGATAGGCCTAAGGGCTTAGAGCTGTTGCTGGTCCTCACCTTCCCTTGACACCGCTTTCACAGACAAACACACTCTGCCCATCTGCCTTTGCCTCAACTCCCAGCACTCCCAACACACTCTCACTCTCGGCACAGACCACCTCCCAAAGTGCCAACATCCAAGCGATTTCTGACGCACGCTACATCTAAGGGCTTAGAGCTGCTGCTGGTCCTCACCTTCCCTTCACACCGCTTTCACAGCCAAACACACTCTGCCCATCTACCCGGCTTTGCCTCCCAGCACTCACAACACACATTATCAGGCTCAATCTCACTCTCACTCCCGACACAGACCAGCAACCAAAGTGCCAACACCCAAGCCATTTCTTCCATACGATAGGCCTAAGGGCTTCGAGCTGTTGCTGGTCCTCACCTTCCCTTGACACCGCTTTCACAGCCAAACACACTCTGGCCATCTGCCTTTGCCCTGCCTCCCAGCACTCTCAAAACACACTCTCAGGCGCAATCTCACTTTCACTCTCGTCACAGACCACCTCCCAAAGTGCAAACGTCCAAGCGATTTCTGCCGCATGCTACATCTCAGGGCTTAGAGCTCTTGCTGGTCCTCACCTTCCCTTGACACCGCTTTCACAGCCAAACACACTCTGACCATCTGCCTTTGCCTCAACTCCCAGCACTCCCAACACACTCTCACTCTCGGCACAGACCACCTCCCAAAGTGCCAACATCCAAGCGATTTCTGACGCACGCTACATCTAAGGGCTTAGAGCTGTGGCTGGTCCTCACCTTCCCTTGACACCGCTTTCACAGCCAAACACACTCTGCCCATCTGCCTTTGCCCTGCCTCCCAGCACTCCCAACACACATTCTCAGGCTCAATCTCACTCTCACTCCCGGCACAGACCACCTCCCAAAGTGAAAACGTCCAAGCCATTTCTCCCATACGATAGGCCTAAGGGCTTAGAGCTGTTGCTGGTCCTCACCTTCCCTTGACACCTCTTTCAAATACAAACACACTCTGGCCATATACCCTGACATTGCCTCCCAGCACTCCCAACACACATTCTCAGGCTCATTCTCACTCTCACTCCCGGCACAGGCCACCTCCCAAAAGTGCAAACGTCCAAGCCATTTCTCCCATGCGATAGGCCTAAGGGCTTAGAGCTGTTGCTGGTCCTCACCTTCCCTTGACACCGCTTTCACAGCCAAACACACTCTGCCCATCTGCCTTTGCCTCAACACCCAGCACTCCCAACACACTCTCACTCTCGGCACAGACCACCTCCCAAAGTGCCAACATCCAAGCGATTTCTGACGCACGCTACATCTAAGGGCTTAGAGCTGCTGCTGGTCCTCACCTTCCCTTGACACCGCTTTCACAGCCAAACACACTCTGCCCATCTACCCGGCTTTGCCTCCCAGCACTCACAACACACATTCTCACTCTCGGCACAAACCACCTCCCAAACTGCAAACACCCAACCGATTTCTGCCGCATGATACATCTAAGGGCTTAGAGCTGTTGCTGGTCCTCACCTTCCCTTGACACCGCTTTCACTGCGAAACTCACTCTGCCCATCTGCCTTTGCCTTGCCTCCCAGCACTCCCAACACACATTCTCACTCTCGGCACAGACCACATCCCAAAGTGCCAACTCCCAAGCGATATCTGACGCACGCTACATGTAAGGGCTTAGAGATGTTGCTGGTCCTCACCTTCCCTTCACACCGCTTTCACAGCCAAATTCACTCTGGCCATCTGCGCTGCCCTTGCCTCCCAGCACTCCCAACACACATTCTCAGGCTCGCTCTCACTCTCACTCCCGGCAGAAACCACCTCCCAAAGTGCAAACGTCCAAGCCATTTCTCCCATACGATAAGCCTAAGGGCTTAGAACTGTTGCTGGTCCTCACCTTCCCTTGACACCGCTTTCACAGCCAAACTCACTCTGGCCATCTGCGCTGCCCTTGCCTCCCAGCACTCCCAACACACATTATCAGGCTCAATCTCACTCTCACTCCCGACACAGACCACCTCCCAAAGTGCCAACACCCAAGCCATTTCTTCCATACGATAGGCCTAAGGGCTTCGAGCTGTTGCTGGTCCTCACCTTCCCTTGACACCGCTTTCACAGCCAAACACACTCTGGCCATCTGCCTTTGCCCTGCCTCCCAGCACTCTCAAAACACACTCTCAGGCGCAATCTCACTTTCACTCTCGTCACAGACCACCTCCCAAAGTGCAAACGTCCAAGCGATTTCTGCCGCATGCTACATCTCAGGGCTTAGAGCTCTTGCTGGTCCTCACCTTCCCTTGACACCGCTTTCACAGCCAAACACACTCTGACCATCTACCCTGGCTTTGCCTCCCAGCACTCCCAACAAACATACTCAGGTTCAGTCTCACTCTCACTCCCGGCAGAAACCACCTCCCAAAGTGCAAACGTCCAAGCCATTTCTCCCATACGATAGGTCTAAGGTCTTAGCGCTCTTCCTGGTCCTCACCTTCCCTTGACACCGCTTTCACAGCCAAACACACTCTGGCCATCTGCTTTTGCCTTGCCTCCCACCACTCTCAAAACACATTCTCAGGCGCACTTTCACTCCCGGCACAGACCACATCCCAAAGTGCCAACACCCAAGCGATTTCTGCCGCATGCTACCTCTAAGGGCTTAGAGCTCTTGCTGGTCCTCACCTTCCCTTGACACCGCTTTCACACACAAACACACTCTGCCCATCTGCCTTTGCCTTGCCTCCCAGCACTCCCAACACACAATCTCATTTTCAATCTCACTCTCACTCCCGGCACAGACCACCTCCCAAAAGTGCAAACGTCCAAGCCATTTCTCCCATGCGATAGGCCTAAGGGCTTAGAGCTGTTGCTGGTCCTCACCTTCCCTTGACACCGCTTTCACAGACAAACACACTCTGCCCATCTGCCTTTGCCTCAACTCCCAGCACTCCCAACACACTCTCACTCTCGGCACAGACCACCTCCCAAAGTGCCAACATCCAAGCGATTTCTGACGCACGCTACATCTAAGGGCTTAGAGCTGCTGCTGGTCCTCACCTTCCCTTGACACCGCTTTCACAGCCAAACACACTCTGCCCATCTACCCGGCTTTGCCTCCCAGCACTCACAACACACATTCTCACTCTCGGCACAAACCACCTCCCAAACTGCAAACACCCAACCGATTTCTGCCGCATGATACATCTAAGGGCTTAGAGCTGTTGCTGGTCCTCACCTTCCCTTGACACCGCTTTCACTGCGAAACTCACTCTGCCCATCTGCCTTTGCCTTGCCTCCCAGCACTCCAAACACACATTCTCACTCTCGGCACAGACCACATCCCAAAGTGCCAACTCCCAAGCGATATCTGACGCACGCTACATGTAAGGGCTTAGAGATGTTGCTGGTCCTCACCTTCCCTTCACACCGCTTTCACAGCCAAATTCACTCTGGCCATCTGCGCTGCCCTTGCCTCCCAGCACTCCCAACACACATTCTCAGGCTCGCTCTCACTCTCACTCCCGGCAGAAACCACCTCCCAAAGTGCAAATGTCCAAGCCATTTCTCCCATACGATAAGCCTAAGGGCTTAGAACTGTTGCTGGTCCTCACCTTCCCTTGACACCGCTTTCACAGCCAAACTCACTCTGGCCATCTGCGCTGCCCTTGCCTCCCAGCACTCCCAACACACATTATCAGGCTCAATCTCACTCTCACTCCCGACACAGACCAGCAACCAAAGTACCAACACCCAAGCCATTTCTTCCATACGATAGGCCTAAGGGCTTCAAGCTGTTGCTGGTCCTCACCTTCCCTTGACACCGCTTTCACAGCCAAACACACTCTGGCCATCTGCCTTTGCCCTGCCTCCCAGCACTCTCAAAACACACTCTCAGGCGCAATCTCACTTTCACTCTCGTCACAGACCACCTCCCAAAGTGCAAACGTCCAAGCGATTTCTGCCGCATGCTACATCTCAGGGCTTAGAGCTCTTGCTGGTCCTCACCTTCCCTTGACACCGCTTTCACAGCCAAACACACTCTGACCATCTACCCTGGCTTTGCCTCCCAGCACTCCCAACAAACATACTCAGGTTCAGTCTCACTCTCACTCCCGGCAGAAACCACCTCCCAAAGTGCAAACGTCCAAGCCATTTCTCCCATACGATAGGTCTAAGGTCTTAGCGCTCTTCCTGGTCCTCACCTTCCCTTGACACCGCTTTCACAGCCAAACACACTCTGGCCATCTGCTTTTGCCTTGCCTCCCACCACTCTCAAAACACATTCTCAGGCGCACTTTCACTCCCGGCACAGACCACATCCCAAAGTGCCAACACCCAAGCGATTTCTGCCGCATGCTACCTCTAAGGGCTTAGAGCTCTTGCTGGTCCTCACCTTCCCTTGACACCGCTTTCACAGCCAAACTCACTCTGCCCATCTGCCTTTGCCTTGCCTCCCAGCACTCCCAACACACAATCTCATTTTCAATCTCACTCTCACTCCCGGCACAGACCACCTCCCAAAAGTGCAAACGTCCAAGCCATTTCTCCCATGCGATAGGCCTAAGGGCTTAGAGCTGTTGCTGGTCCTCACCTTCCCTTGACACCGCTTTCACAGACAAACACACTCTGCCCATCTGCCTTTGCCTCAACTCCCAGCACTCCCAACACACTCTCACTCTCGGCACAGACCACCTCCCAAAGTGCCAACATCCAAGCGATTTCTGACGCACGCTACATCTAAGGGCTTAGAGCTGTGGCTGGTCCTCACCTTCCCTTGACACCGCTTTCACATACAAACACACTCTGCCCATCTGCCTTTGCCCTGCCTCCCAGCACTCCCAACACACATTCTCAGGCTCAATCTCACTCTCACTCCCGGCACAGACCACCTCCCAAAGTGAAAACGTCCAAGCCATTTCTCCCATACGATAGGCCTAAGGGCTTAGAGCTGTTGCTGGTCCTCACCTTCCCTTGACACCGCTTTCAAATACAAACAAACTCTGGCCATATACCCTGACATTGCCTCCCAGCACTCCAACACACATTCTCAGGCTCAATCTCACTCTCACTCCCGGCACAGGCCACCTCCCAAAAGTGCAAACGTCCAAGCCATTTCTCCCATGCGATAGGCCTAAGGGCTTAGAGCTGTTGCTGGTCCTCACCTTCCCTTGACACCGCTTTCACAGACAAACACACTCTGCCCATCTGCCTTTGCCTCAACTCCCAGCACTCCCAACACACTCTCACTCTCGGCACAGACCACCTCCCAAAGTGCCAACATCCAAGCGATTTCTGACGCACGCTACATCTAAGGGCTTAGAGCTGCTGCTGGTCCTCACCTTCCCTTGACACCGCTTTCACAGCCAAACACACTCTGCCCATCTACCCGGCTTTGCCTCCCAGCACTCACAACACACATTCTCACTCTCGGCACAAACCACCTCCCAAACTGCAAACACCCAACCGATTTCTGCCGCATGATACATCTAAGGGCTTAGAGCTGTTGCTGGTCCTCACCTTCCCTTGACACCGCTTTCACTGCGAAACTCATTCTGCCCATCTGCCTTTGCCTTGCCTCCCAGCACTCCCAACACACATTCTCACTCTCGGCACAGACCACATCCCAAAGTGCCAACTCCCAAGCGATATCTGACGCACGCTACATGTAAGGGCTTAGAGATGTTGCTGGTCCTCACCTTCCCTTGACACCGCTTTCACAGCCAAACTCACTCTGGCCATCTGCGCTGCCCTTGCCTCCCAGCACTCCCAACACACATTATCAGGCTCAATCTCACTCTCACTCCCGACACAGACCAGCAACCAAAGTGCCAACACCCAAGCCATTTCTTCCATACGATAGGCCTAAGGGCTTCGAGCTGTTGCTGGTCCTCACCTTCCCTTGACACCGCTTTCACAGCCAAACACACTCTGGCCATCTGCCTTTGCCCTGCCTCCCAGCACTCTCAAAACACACTCTCAGGCGCAATCTCACTTTCACTCTCGTCACAGACCACCTCCCAAAGTGCAAACGTCCAAGCGATTTCTGCCGCATGCTACATCTCAGGGCTTAGAGCTCTTGCTGGTCCTCACCTTCCCTTGACACCGCTTTCACAGCCAAACACACTCTGACCATCTACCCTGGCTTTGCCTCCCAGCACTCCCAACAAACATACTCAGGTTCAGTCTCACTCTCACTCCCGGCAGAAACCACCTCCCAAAGTGCAAACGTCCAAGCCATTTCTCCCATACGATAGGTCTAAGGTCTTAGCGCTCTTCCTGGTCCTCACCTTCCCTTGACACCGCTTTCACAGCCAAACACACTCTGGCCATCTGCTTTTGCCTTGCCTCCCACCACTCTCAAAACACATTCTCAGGCGCACTTTCACTCCCGGCACAGACCACATCCCAAAGTGCCAACACCCAAGCGATTTCTGCCGCATGCTACCTCTAAGGGCTTAGAGCTCTTGCTGGTCCTCACCTTCCCTTGACACCGCTTTCACAGCCAAACTCACTCTGCCCATCTGCCTTTGCCTTGCCTCCCAGCACTCCCAACACACAATCTCATTTTCAATCTCACTCTCACTCCCGGCACAGACCACCTCCCAAAAGTGCAAACGTCCAAGCCATTTCTCCCATGCGATAGGCCTAAGGGCTTAGAGCTGTTGCTGGTCCTCACCTTCCCTTGACACCGCTTTCACAGACAAACACACTCTGCCCATCTGCCTTTGCCTCAACTCCCAGCACTCCCAACACACTCTCACTCTCGGCACAGACCACCTCCCAAAGTGCCAACATCCAAGCGATTTCTGACGCACGCTACATCTAAGGGCTTAGAGCTGCTGCTGGTCCTCACCTTCCCTTGACACCGCTTTCACAGCCAAACACACTCTGCCCATCTACCCGGCTTTGCCTCCCAGCACTCACAACACACATTATCAGGCTCAATCTCACTCTCACTCCCGACACAGACCAGCAACCAAAGTGCCAACACCCAAGCCATTTCTTCCATACGATAGGCCTAAGGGCTTCGAGCTGTTGCTGGTCCTCACCTTCCCTTGACACCGCTTTCACAGCCAAACACACTCTGGCCATCTGCCTTTGCCCTGCCTCCCAGCACTCTCAAAACACACTCTCAGGCGCAATCTCACTTTCACTCTCGTCACAGACCACCTCCCAAAGTGCAAACGTCCAAGCGATTTCTGCCGCATGCTACATCTCAGGGCTTAGAGCTCTTGCTGGTCCTCACCTTCCCTTGACACCGCTTTCACAGCCAAACACACTCTGACCATCTGCCTTTGCCTCAACTCCCAGCACTCCCAACACACTCTCACTCTCGGCACAGACCACCTCCCAAAGTGCCAACATCCAAGCGATTTCTGACGCACGCTACATCTAAGGGCTTAGAGCTGTGGCTGGTCCTCACCTTCCCTTGACACCGCTTTCACAGCCAAACACACTCTGCCCATCTGCCTTTGCCCTGCCTCCCAGCACTCCCAACACACATTCTCAGGCTCAATCTCACTCTCACTCCCGGCACAGACCACCTCCCAAAGTGAAAACGTCCAAGCCATTTCTCCCATACGATAGGCCTAAGGGCTTAGAGCTGTTGCTGGTCCTCACCTTCCCTTGACACCTCTTTCAAATACAAACACACTCTGGCCATATACCCTGACATTGCCTCCCAGCACTCCCAACACACATTCTCAGGCTCATTCTCACTCTCACTCCCGGCACAGGCCACCTCCCAAAAGTGCAAACGTCCAAGCCATTTCTCCCATGCGATAGGCCTAAGGGCTTAGAGCTGTTGCTGGTCCTCACCTTCCCTTGACACCGCTTTCACAGCCAAACACACTCTGCCCATCTGCCTTTGCCTCAACACCCAGCACTCCCAACACACTCTCACTCTCGGCACAGACCACCTCCCAAAGTGCCAACATCCAAGCGATTTCTGACGCACGCTACATCTAAGGGCTTAGAGCTGCTGCTGGTCCTCACCTTCCCTTGACACCGCTTTCACAGCCAAACACACTCTGCCCATCTACCCGGCTTTGCCTCCCAGCACTCACAACACACATTCTCACTCTCGGCACAAACCACCTCCCAAACTGCAAACACCCAACCGATTTCTGCCGCATGATACATCTAAGGGCTTAGAGCTGTTGCTGGTCCTCACCTTCCCTTGACACCGCTTTCACTGCGAAACTCACTCTGCCCATCTGCCTTTGCCTTGCCTCCCAGCACTCCCAACACACATTCTCACTCTCGGCACAGACCACATCCCAAAGTGCCAACTCCCAAGCGATATCTGACGCACGCTACATCTAAGGGCTTAGAGATGTTGCTGGTCCTCACCTTCCCTTCACACCGCTTTCACAGCCAAATTCACTCTGGCCATCTGCGCTGCCCTTGCCTCCCAGCACTCCCAACACACATTCTCAGGCTCGCTCTCACTCTCACTCCCGGCAGAAACCACCTCCCAAAGTGCAAACGTCCAAGCCATTTCTCCCATACGATAAGCCTAAGGGCTTAGAACTGTTGCTGGTCCTCACCTTCCCTTGACACCGCTTTCACAGCCAAACTCACTCTGGCCATCTGCGCTGCCCTTGCCTCCCAGCACTCCCAACACACATTATCAGGCTCAATCTCACTCTCACTCCCGACACAGACCAGCAACCAAAGTGCCAACACCCAAGCCATTTCTTCCATACGATAGGCCTAAGGGCTTCGAGCTGTTGCTGGTCCTCACCTTCCCTTGACACCGCTTTCACAGCCAAACACACTCTGGCCATCTGCCTTTGCCCTGCCTCCCAGCACTCTCAAAACACACTCTCAGGCGCAATCTCACTTTCACTCTCGTCACAGACCACCTCCCAAAGTGCAAACGTCCAAGCGATTTCTGCCGCATGCTACATCTCAGGGCTTAGAGCTCTTGCTGGTCCTCACCTTCCCTTGACACCGCTTTCACAGCCAAACACACTCTGACCATCTACCCTGGCTTTGCCTCCCAGCACTCCCAACAAACATACTCAGGTTCAGTCTCACTCTCACTCCCGGCAGAAACCACCTCCCAAAGTGAAAACGTCCAAGCCATTTCTCCCATACGATAGGTCTAAGGTCTTAGCGCTCTTCCTGGTCCTCACCTTCCCTTGACACCGCTTTCACAGCCAAACACACTCTGGCCATCTGCTTTTGCCTTGCCTCCCACCACTCTCAAAACACATTCTCAGGCGCACTTTCACTCCCGGCACAGACCACATCCCAAAGTGCCAACACCCAAGCGATTTCTGCCGCATGCTACCTCTAAGGGCTTAGAGCTCTTGCTGGTCCTCACCTTCCCTTGACACCGCTTTCACACACAAACACACTCTGCCCATCTGCCTTTGCCTTGCCTCCCAGCACTCCCAACACACAATCTCATTTTCAATCTCACTCTCACTCCCGGCACAGACCACCTCCCAAAAGTGCAAACGTCCAAGCCATTTCTCCCATGCGATAGGCCTAAGGGCTTAGAGCTGTTGCTGGTCCTCACCTTCCCTTGACACCGCTTTCACAGACAAACACACTCTGCCCATCTGCCTTTGCCTCAACTCCCAGCACTCCCAACACACTCTCACTCTCGGCACAGACCACCTCCCAAAGTGCCAACATCCAAGCGATTTCTGACGCACGCTACATCTAAGGGCTTAGAGCTGCTGCTGGTCCTCACCTTCCCTTGACACCGCTTTCACAGCCAAACACACTCTGCCCATCTACCCGGCTTTGCCTCCCAGCACTCACAACACACATTCTCACTCTCGGCACAAACCACCTCCCAAACTGCAAACACCCAACCGATTTCTGCCGCATGATACATCTAAGGGCTTAGAGCTGTTGCTGGTCCTCACCTTCCCTTGACACCGCTTTCACTGCGAAACTCACTCTGCCCATCTGCCTTTGCCTTGCCTCCCAGCACTCCAAACACACATTCTCACTCTCGGCACAGACCACATCCCAAAGTGCCAACTCCCAAGCGATATCTGACGCACGCTACATGTAAGGGCTTAGAGATGTTGCTGGTCCTCACCTTCCCTTCACACCGCTTTCACAGCCAAATTCACTCTGGCCATCTGCGCTGCCCTTGCCTCCCAGCACTCCCAACACACATTCTCAGGCTCGCTCTCACTCTCACTCCCGGCAGAAACCACCTCCCAAAGTGCAAATGTCCAAGCCATTTCTCCCATACGATAAGCCTAAGGGCTTAGAACTGTTGCTGGTCCTCACCTTCCCTTGACACCGCTTTCACAGCCAAACTCACTCTGGCCATCTGCGCTGCCCTTGCCTCCCAGCACTCCCAACACACATTATCAGGCTCAATCTCACTCTCACTCCCGACACAGACCAGCAACCAAAGTACCAACACCCAAGCCATTTCTTCCATACGATAGGCCTAAGGGCTTCAAGCTGTTGCTGGTCCTCACCTTCCCTTGACACCGCTTTCACAGCCAAACACACTCTGGCCATCTGCCTTTGCCCTGCCTCCCAGCACTCTCAAAACACACTCTCAGGCGCAATCTCACTTTCACTCTCGTCACAGACCACCTCCCAAAGTGCAAACGTCCAAGCGATTTCTGCCGCATGCTACATCTCAGGGCTTAGAGCTCTTGCTGGTCCTCACCTTCCCTTGACACCGCTTTCACAGCCAAACACACTCTGACCATATACCCTGGCTTTGCCTCCCAGCACTCCCAACAAACATACTCAGGTTCAGTCTCACTCTCACTCCCGGCAGAAACCACCTCCCAAAGTGCAAACGTCCAAGCCATTTCTCCCATACGATAGGTCTAAGGTCTTAGCGCTCTTCCTGGTCCTCACCTTCCCTTGACACCGCTTTCACAGCCAAACCACACTCTGGCCATCTGCTTTTGCCTTGCCTCCCACCACTCTCAAAACACATTCTCAGGCGCACTTTCACTCCCGGCACAGACCACATCCCAAAGTGCCAACACCCAAGCGATTTCTGCCGCATGCTACCTCTAAGGGCTTAGAGCTCTTGCTGGTCCTCACCTTCCCTTGACACCGCTTTCACAGCCAAACTCACTCTGCCCATCTGCCTTTGCCTTGCCTCCCAGCACTCCCAACACACAATCTCATTTTCAATCTCACTCTCACTCCCGGCACAGACCACCTCCCAAAAGTGCAAACGTCCAAGCCATTTCTCCCATGCGATAGGCCTAAGGGCTTAGAGCTGTTGCTGGTCCTCACCTTCCCTTGACACCGCTTTCACAGACAAACACACTCTGCCCATCTGCCTTTGCCTCAACTCCCAGCACTCCCAACACACTCTCACTCTCGGCACAGACCACCTCCCAAAGTGCCAACATCCAAGCGATTTCTGACGCACGCTACATCTAAGGGCTTAGAGCTGTGGCTGGTCCTCACCTTCCCTTGACACCGCTTTCACAGCCAAACACACTCTGCCCATCTGCCTTTGCCCTGCCTCCCAGCACTCCCAACACACATTCTCAGGCTCAATCTCACTCTCACTCCCGGCACAGACCACCTCCCAAAGTGAAAACGTCCAAGCCATTTCTCCCATACGATAGGCCTAAGGGCTTAGAGCTGTTGCTGGTCCTCACCTTCCCTTGACACCGCTTTCAAATACAAACAAACTCTGGCCATATACCCTGACATTGCCTCCCAGCACTCCAACACACATTCTCAGGCTCAATCTCACTCTCACTCCCGGCACAGGCCACCTCCCAAAAGTGCAAACGTCCAAGCCATTTCTCCCATGCGATAGGCCTAAGGGCTTAGAGCTGTTGCTGGTCCTCACCTTCCCTTGACACCGCTTTCACAGACAAACACACTCTGCCCATCTGCCTTTGCCTCAACTCCCAGCACTCCCAACACACTCTCACTCTCGGCACAGACCACCTCCCAAAGTGCCAACATCCAAGCGATTTCTGACGCACGCTACATCTAAGGCCTTAGAGCTGCTGCTGGTCCTCACCTTCCCTTGACACCGCTTTCACAGCCAAACACACTCTGCCCATCTACCCGGCTTTGCCTCCCAGCACTCACAACACACATTCTCACTCTCGGCACAAACCACCTCCCAAACTGCAAACACCCAACCGATTTCTGCCGCATGATACATCTAAGGGCTTAGAGCTGTTGCTGGTCCTCACCTTCCCTTGACACCGCTTTCACTGCGAAACTCATTCTGCCCATCTGCCTTTGCCTTGCCTCCCAGCACTCCCAACACACATTCTCACTCTCGGCACAGACCACATCCCAAAGTGCCAACTCCCAAGCGATATCTGACGCACGCTACATCTAAGGGCTTAGAGATGTTGCTGGTCCTCACCTTCCCTTCACACCGCTTTCACAGCCAAACTCACTCTGGCAATCTGCGCTGCCCTTGCCTCCCAGCACTCCCAACACACATTCTCAGTCTCGCTCTCACTCTCACTCCCGGCAGAAACCACCTCCCAAAGTGCAAATGTCCAAGCCATTTCTCCCATACGATAAGCCTAAGGGCTTAGAACTGTTGCTGGTCCTCACCTTCCCTTGACACCGCTTTCACAGCCAAACACACTCTGGCCATCTGCCTTTGCCCTGCCTCCCAGCACTCTCAAAACACACTCTCAGGCGCAATCTCACTTTCACTCTCGTCACAGACCACCTCCCAAAGTGCAAACGTCCAAGCGATTTCTGCCGCATGCTACATCTCAGGGCTTAGAGCTCTTGCTGGTCCTCACCTTCCCTTGACACCGCTTTCACAGCCAAACACACTCTGACCATCTACCCTGGCTTTGCCTCCCAGCACTCCCAACAAACATACTCAGGTTCAGTCTCACTCTCACTCCCGGCAGAAACCACCTCCCAAAGTGCAAACGTCCAAGCCATTTCTCCCATACGATAGGCCTAAGGGCTTAGCGCTCTTGCTGGTCCTCACCTTCCCTTCATAGCGCTTTCACAGCCAAACACACTCGGGCCATCTGCTTTTGCCTTGCCTCCCACCACTCTCAAAACACATTCTCAGGCGCACTTTCACTCCCGGCACAGACCACACCCCAAAGTGCCAACACCCAAGCGATTTCTGCCGCATGCTACCTCTAAGGGCTTAGAGCTCTTGCTGGTCCTCACCTTCCCTTGACACCGCTTTCACAGCCAAACTCACTCTGCCCATCTGCCTTTGCCTTGCCTCCCAGCACTCCCAACACACATTCTCAGGCTCACTGTCACTCTCACTCCCGGCACAAACCACCTCCCAATGTGCAAACATTAAAGCCATTTCTCCCATACGATAGGCCTAAGGGCTTCGAGCTGTTGCTGGTCCTCACCTTCCCTTGACACCGCTTTCACAGCCAAACTCACTCTGCCCATCTGCCTTTGCCTTGCCTCCCAGCACTCCCAACACACACTCTCAGGCTCAATCTCACTCTCACTCCCGGCACAGACCACCTCCCAAAGTGAAAAACGTCCAAGCCATTTCTCCCATACGATAGGCCTAAGGGCTTAGAGATGTTGCTGGTCTTCACCTTCCCTTGACACCGCTTTCACAGACAAACACACTCTGGCCATCTGCCTTTGCCTTGCCTCCCAGCACTCCAAACACACTCTCACTCTCGGCACAGACCACCTCCCAAAGTGCCAAACTCCAAGCCATTTCTGACGCACGCTACATCTATGGGCTTAGAGCTGCTGCTGGTCCTCACCTTCCCTTGACACCGCTTTCACAGCCAAACACACTCTGCCCATCTACCCGGCTTTGCCTCCCAGCACTCACAACACACATTCTCACTCTCGGCACAAACCACCTCCCAAACTGCAAACACCCAACCGATTTCTGCCGCATGATACATCTAAGGGCTTAGAGCTGTTGCTGGTCCTCACCTTCCCTTGACACCGCTTTCACTGCGAAACTCACTCTGCCCATCTGCCTTTGCCTTGCCTCCCAGCACTCCCAACACACATTCTCAGGCTCACTCTCACTCTCACTCCCGGCAGAAACCACCTCCCAAAGTGCAAATGTCCAAGCCATTTCTCCCATACAATAGGCCTAAGGGCTTAGAGATGTTGCTGGTCTTCACCTTCCCTTGACACCGCTTTCACAGACAAACACACTCTGCCCATCTGCCTTTGCCTTGCCTCCCAGCACTCCCAACACACATTCTCACTCTCGGCACAGACCACATCCCAAAGTGCCAACTCCCAAGCGATATCTGACGCACGCTACATCTAAGGGCTTAGAGATGTTGCTGGTCCTCACCTTCCCTTCACACCGCTTTCACAGCCAAATTCACTCTGGCCATCTGCGCTGCCCTTGCCTCCCAGCACTCCCAACACACATTCTCAGGCTCGCTCTCACTCTCACTCCCGGCAGAAACCACCTCCCAAAGTGCAAACGTCCAAGCCATTTCTCCCATACGATAAGCCTAAGGGCTTAGAACTGTTGCTGGTCCTCACCTTCCCTTGACACCGCTTTCACAGCCAAACTCACTCTGGCCATCTGCGCTGCCCTTGCCTCCCAGCACTCCCAACACACATTATCAGGCTCAATCTCACTCTCACTCCCGACACAGACCAGCAACCAAAGTGCCAACACCCAAGCCATTTCTTCCATACGATAGGCCTAAGGGCTTCGAGCTGTTGCTGGTCCTCACCTTCCCTTGACACCGCTTTCACAGCCAAACACACTCTGGCCATCTGCCTTTGCCCTGCCTCCCAGCACTCTCAAAACACACTCTCAGGCGCAATCTCACTTTCACTCTCGTCACAGACCACCTCCCAAAGTGCAAACGTCCAAGCGATTTCTGCCGCATGCTACATCTCAGGGCTTAGAGCTCTTGCTGGTCCTCACCTTCCCTTGACACCGCTTTCACAGCCAAACACACTCTGACCATCTACCCTGGCTTTGCCTCCCAGCACTCCCAACAAACATACTCAGGTTCAGTCTCACTCTCACTCCCGGCAGAAACCACCTCCCAAAGTGCAAACGTCCAAGCCATTTCTCCCATACGATAGGTCTAAGGTCTTAGCGCTCTTCCTGGTCCTCACCTTCCCTTGACACCGCTTTCACAGCCAAACACACTCTGGCCATCTGCTTTTGCCTTGCCTCCCACCACTCTCAAAACACATTCTCAGGCGCACTTTCACTCCCGGCACAGACCACATCCCAAATTGCCAACACCCAAGCGATTTCTGCCGCATGCTACCTCTAAGGGCTTAGAGCTCTTGCTGGTCCTCACCTTCCCTTGACACCGCTTTCACAGCCAAACTCACTCTGCCCATCTGCCTTTGCCTTGCCTCCCAGCACTCCCAACACACAATCTCATTTTCAATCTCACTCTCACTCCCGGCACAGACCACCTCCCAAAAGTGCAAACGTCCAAGCCATTTCTCCCATGCGATAGGCCTAAGGGCTTAGAGCTGTTGCTGGTCCTCACCTTCCCTTGACACCGCTTTCACAGACAAACACACTCTGCCCATCTGCCTTTGCCTCAACTCCCAGCACTCCCAACACACTCTCACTCTCGGCACAGACCACCTCCCAAAGTGCCAACATCCAAGCGATTTCTGACGCACGCTACATCTAAGGGCTTAGAGCTGCTGCTGGTCCTCACCTTCCCTTGACACCGCTTTCACAGCCAAACACACTCTGCCCATCTACCCGGCTTTGCCTCCCAGCACTCACAACACACATTATCAGGCTCAATCTCACTCTCACTCCCGACACAGACCAGCAACCAAAGTGCCAACACCCAAGCCATTTCTTCCATACGATAGGCCTAAGGGCTTCGAGCTGTTGCTGGTCCTCACCTTCCCTTGACACCGCTTTCACAGCCAAACACACTCTGGCCATCTGCCTTTGCCCTGCCTCCCAGCACTCTCAAAACACACTCTCAGGCGCAATCTCACTTTCACTCTCGTCACAGACCACCTCCCAAAGTGCATACGTCCAAGCGATTTCTGCCGCATGCTACATCTCAGGGCTTAGAGCTGTTGCTGGTCCTCACCTTCCCTTGACACCGCTTTCACAGCCAAACACACTCTGACCATCTGCCTTTGCCTCAACTCCCAGCACTCCCAACACACTCTCACTCTCGGCACAGACCACCTCCCAAAGTGCCAACATCCAAGCGATTTCTGACGCACGCTACATCTAAGGGCTTAGAGCTGTGGCTGGTCCTCACCTTCCCTTGACACCGCTTTCACATACAAACACACTCTGCCCATCTGCCTTTGCCCTGCCTCCCAGCACTCCCAACACACATTCTCAGGCTCAATCTCACTCTCACTCCCGGCACAGACCACCTCCCAAAGTGAAAACGTCCAAGCCATTTCTCCCATACGATAGGCCTAAGGGCTTAGAGCTGTTGCTGGTCCTCACCTTCCCTTGACACCTCTTTCAAATACAAACACACTCTGGCCATATACCCTGACATTGCCTCCCAGCACTCCCAACACACATTCTCAGGCTCATTCTCACTCTCACTCCCGGCACAGGCCACCTCCCAAAAGTGCAAACGTCCAAGCCATTTCTCCCATGCGATAGGCCTAAGGGCTTAGAGCTGTTGCTGGTCCTCACCTTCCCTTGACACCGCTTTCACAGACAAACACACTCTGCCCATCTGCCTTTGCCTCAACACCCAGCACTCCCAACACACTCTCACTCTCGGCACAGACCACCTCCCAAAGTGCCAACATCCAAGCGATTTCTGACGCACGCTACATCTAAGGGCTTAGAGCTGCTGCTGGTCCTCACCTTCCCTTGACACCGCTTTCACAGCCAAACACACTCTGCCCATCTACCCGGCTTTGCCTCCCAGCACTCACAACACACATTCTCACTCTCGGCACAAACCACCTCCCAAACTGCAAACACCCAACCGATTTCTGCCGCATGATACATCTAAGGGCTTAGAGCTGTTGCTGGTCCTCACCTTCCCTTGACACCGCTTTCACTGCGAAACTCACTCTGCCCATCTGCCTTTGCCTTGCCTCCCAGCACTCCCAACACACATTCTCACTCTCGGCACAGACCACATCCCAAAGTGCCAACTCCCAAGCGATATCTGACGCACGCTACATCTAAGGGCTTAGAGATGTTGCTGGTCCTCACCTTCCCTTCACACCGCTTTCACAGCCAAATTCACTCTGGCCATCTGCGCTGCCCTTGCCTCCCAGCACTCCCAACACACATTCTCAGGCTCGCTCTCACTCTCACTCCCGGCAGAAACCACCTCCCAAAGTGCAAACGTCCAAGCCATTTCTCCCATACGATAAGCCTAAGGGCTTAGAACTGTTGCTGGTCCTCACCTTCCCTTGACACCGCTTTCACAGCCAAACTCACTCTGGCCATCTGCGCTGCCCTTGCCTCCCAGCACTCCCAACACACATTATCAGGCTCAATCTCACTCTCACTCCCGACACAGACCAGCAACCAAAGTGCCAACAGCCAAGCCATTTCTTCCATACGATAGGCCTAAGGGCTTCGAGCTGTTGCTGGTCCTCACCTTCCCTTGACACCGCTTTCACAGCCAAACACACTCTGGCCATCTGCCTTTGCCCTGCCTCCCAGCACTCTCAAAACACACTCTCAGGCGCAATCTCACTTTCACTCTCGTCACAGACCACCTCCCAAAGTGCAAACGTCCAAGCGATTTCTGCCGCATGCTACATCTCAGGGCTTAGAGCTCTTGCTGGTCCTCACCTTCCCTTGACACCGCTTTCACAGCCAAACACACTCTGACCATCTACCCTGGCTTTGCCTCCCAGCACTCCCAACAAACATACTCAGGTTCAGTCTCACTCTCACTCCCGGCAGAAACCACCTCCCAAAGTGCAAATGTCCAAGCCATTTCTCCCATACGATAGGTCTAAGGTCTTAGCGCTCTTCCTGGTCCTCACCTTCCCTTGACACCGCTTTCACAGCCAAACACACTCTGGCCATCTGCTTTTGCCTTGCCTCCCACCACTCTCAAAACACATTCTCAGGCGCACTTTCACTCCCGGCACAGACCACATCCCAAAGTGCCAACACCCAAGCGATTTCTGCCGCATGCTACCTCTAAGGGCTTAGAGCTCTTGCTGGTCCTCACCTTCCCTTGACACCGCTTTCACACACAAACACACTCTGCCCATCTGCCTTTGCCTTGCCTCCCAGCACTCCCAACACACAATCTCATTTTCAATCTCACTCTCACTCCCGGCACAGACCACCTCCCAAAAGTGCAAACGTCCAAGCCATTTCTCCCATGCGATAGGCCTAAGGGCTTAGAGCTGTTGCTGGTCCTCACCTTCCCTTGACACCGCTTTCACAGACAAACACACTCTGCCCATCTGCCTTTGCCTCAACTCCCAGCACTCCCAACACACTCTCACTCTCGGCACAGACCACCTCCCAAAGTGCCAACATCCAAGCGATTTCTGACGCACGCTACATCTAAGGGCTTAGAGCTGTGGCTGGTCCTCACCTTCCCTTGACACCGCTTTCACATACAAACACACTCTGCCCATCTGCCTTTGCCCTGCCTCCCAGCACTCCCAACACACATTCTCAGGCTCAATCTCACTCTCACTCCCGGCACAGACCACCTCCCAAAGTGAAAACGTCCAAGCCATTTCTCCCATACGATAGGCCTAAGGGCTTAGAGCTGTTGCTGGTCCTCACCTTCCCTTGACACCGCTTTCAAATACAAACAAACTCTGGCCATATACCCTGACATTGCCTCCCAGCACTCCAACACACATTCTCAGGCTCAATCTCACTCTCACTCCCGGCACAGGCCACCTCCCAAAAGTGCAAACGTCCAAGCCATTTCTCCCATGCGATAGGCCTAAGGGCTTAGAGCTGTTGCTGGTCCTCACCTTCCCTTGACACCGCTTTCACAGACAAACACACTCTGCCCATCTGCCTTTGCCTCAACTCCCAGCACTCCCAACACACTCTCACTCTCGGCACAGACCACCTCCCAAAGTGCCAACATCCAAGCGATTTCTGACGCACGCTACATCTAAGGGCTTAGAGCTGCTGCTGGTCCTCACCTTCCCTTGACACCGCTTTCACAGCCAAACACACTCTGCCCATCTACCCGGCTTTGCCTCCCAGCACTCACAACACACATTCTCACTCTCGGCACAAACCACCTCCCAAACTGCAAACACCCAACCGATTTCTGCCGCATGATACATCTAAGGGCTTAGAGCTGTTGCTGGTCCTCACCTTCCCTTGACACCGCTTTCACTGCGAAACTCATTCTGCCCATCTGCCTTTGCCTTGCCTCCCAGCACTCCCAACACACATTCTCACTCTCGGCACAGACCACATCCCAAAGTGCCAACTCCCAAGCGATATCTGACGCACGCTACATGTAAGGGCTTAGAGATGTTGCTGGTCCTCACCTTCCCTTCACACCGCTTTCACAGCCAAATTCACTCTGGCAATCTGCGCTGCCCTTGCCTCCCAGCACTCCCAACACACATTCTCAGTCTCGCTCTCACTCTCACTCCCGGCAGAAACCACCTCCCAAAGTGCAAATGTCCAAGCCATTTCTCACATACGATAAGCCTAAGGGCTTAGAACTGTTGCTGGTCCTCACCTTCCCTTGACACCGCTTTCACAGCCAAACACACTCTGGCCATCTGCCTTTGCCCTGCCTCCCAGCACTCTCAAAACACACTCTCAGGCGCAATCTCACTTTCACTCTCGTCACAGACCACCTCCCAAAGTGCAAACGTCCAAGCGATTTCTGCCGCATGCTACATCTCAGGGCTTAGAGCTCTTGCTGGTCCTCACCTTCTCTTGACACCGCTTTCACAGCCAAACACACTCTGACCATCTACCCTGGCTTTGCCTCCCAGCACTCCCAACAAACATACTCAGGTTCAGTCTCACTCTCACTCCCGGCAGAAACCACCTCCCAAAGTGCAAACGTCCAAGCCATTTCTCCCATACGATAGGCCTAAGGGCTTAGCGCTCTTGCTGGTCCTCACCTTCCCTTCATAGCGCTTTCACAGCCAAACACACTCGGGCCATCTGCTTTTGCCTTGCCTCCCACCACTCTCAAAACACATTCTCAGGCGCACTTTCACTCCCGGCACAGACCACATCCCAAAGTGCCAACACCCAAGCGATTTCTGCCGCATGCTACCTCTAAGGGCTTAGAGCTCTTGCTGGTCCTCACCTTCCCTTGACACCGCTTTCACAGCCAAACTCACTCTGCCCATCTGCCTTTGCCTTGCCTACCAGCACTCCCAACACACATTCTCAGGCTCACTGTCACTCTCACTCCCGGCACAAACCACCTCCCAATGTGCAAACATTAAAGCCATTTCTCCCATACGATAGGCCTAAGGGCTTCGAGCTGTTGCTGGTCCTCACCTTCCCTTGACACCGCTTTCACAGCCAAACTCACTCTGCCCATCTGCCTTTGCCTTGCCTCCCAGCACTCCCAACACACACTCTCAGGCTCAATCTCACTCTCACTCCCGGCACAGACCACCTCCCAAAGTGAAAACGTCCAAGCCATTTCTCCCATACGATAGGCCTAAGGGCTTAGAGATGTTGCTGGTCTTCACCTTCCCTTGACACCGCTTTCACAGACAAACACACTCTGGCCATCTGCCTTTGCCTTGCCTCCCAGCACTCCAAACACACTCTCACTCTCGGCACAGACCACCTCCCAAAGTGCCAAACTCCAAGCCATTTCTGACGCACGCTACATCTATGGGCTTAGAGCTGCTGCTGGTCCTCACCTTCCCTTGACACCGCTTTCACAGCCAAACACACTCTGCCCATCTACCCGGCTTTGCCTCCCAGCACTCACAACACACATTCTCACTCTCGGCACAAACCACCTCCCAAACTGCAAACACCCAACCGATTTCTGCCGCATGATACATCTAAGGGCTTAGAGCTGTTGCTGGTCCTCACCTTCCCTTGACACCGCTTTCACTGCGAAACTCACTCTGCCCATCTGCCTTTGCCTTGCCTCCCAGCACTCCCAACACACATTCTCAGGCTCACTCTCACTCTCACTCCCGGCAGAAACCACCTCCCAAAGTGCAAATGTCCAAGCCATTTCTCCCATACAATAGGCCTAAGGGCTTAGAGATGTTGCTGGTCTTCACCTTCCCTTGACACCGCTTTCACAGACAAACACACTCTGCCCATCTGCCTTTGCCTTGCCTCCCAGCACTCCCAACACACATTCTCACTCTCGGCACAGACCACATCCCAAAGTGCCAACTCCCAAGCGATATCTGACGCACGCTACATCTAAGGGCTTAGAGATGTTGCTGGTCCTCACCTTCCCTTGACAGCGCTTTCACAGCCAAATTCACTCTGGCCATCTGCGCTGCCCTTGCCTCCCAGCACTCCCAACACACATTCTCAGGCTCGCTCTCACTCTCACTCCCGGCAGAAACCACCTCCCAAAGTGCAAACGTCCAAGCCATTTCTCCCATACGATAAGCCTAAGGGCTTAGAACTGTTGCTGGTCCTCACCTTCCCTTGACACCGCTTTCACAGCCAAACTCACTCTGGCCATCTGCGCTGCCCTTGCCTCCCAGCACTCCCAACACACATTATCAGGCTCAATCTCACTCTCACTCCCGACACAGACCAGCAACCAAAGTGCCAACACCCAAGCCATTTCTTCCATACGATAGGCCTAAGGGCTTCGAGCTGTTGCTGGTCCTCACCTTCCCTTGACACCGCTTTCACAGCCAAACACACTCTGGCCATCTGCCTTTGCCCTGCCTCCCAGCACTCTCAAAACACACTCTCAGGCGCAATCTCACTTTCACTCTCGTCACAGACCACCTCCCAAAGTGCAAACGTCCAAGCGATTTCTGCCGCATGCTACATCTCAGGGCTTAGAGCTCTTGCTGGTCCTCACCTTCCCTTGACACCGCTTTCACAGCCAAACACACTCTGACCATCTACCCTGGCTTTGCCTCCCAGCACTCCCAACAAACATACTCAGGTTCAGTCTCACTCTCACTCCCGGCAGAAACCACCTCCCAAAGTGCAAACGTCCAAGCCATTTCTCCCATACGATAGGTCTAAGGTCTTAGCGCTCTTCCTGGTCCTCACCTTCCCTTGACACCGCTTTCACAGCCAAACACACTCTGGCCATCTGCTTTTGCCTTGCCTCCCACCACTCTCAAAACACATTCTCAGGCGCACTTTCACTCCCGGCACAGACCACATCCCAAAGTGCCAACACCCAAGCGATTTCTGCCGCATGCTACCTCTAAGGGCTTAGAGCTCTTGCTGGTCCTCACCTTCCCTTGACACCGCTTTCACAGCCAAACTCACTCTGCCCATCTGCCTTTGCCTTGCCTCCCAGCACTCCCAACACACAATCTCATTTTCAATCTCACTCTCACTCCCGGCACAGACCACCTCCCAAAAGTGCAAACGTCCAAGCCATTTCTCCCATGCGATAGGCCTAAGGGCTTAGAGCTGTTGCTGGTCCTCACCTTCCCTTGACACCGCTTTCACAGACAAACACACTCTGCCCATCTGCCTTTGCCTCAACTCCCAGCACTCCCAACACACTCTCACTCTCGGCACAGACCACCTCCCAAAGTGCCAACATCCAAGCGATTTCTGACGCACGCTACATCTAAGGGCTTAGAGCTGCTGCTGGTCCTCACCTTCCCTTGACACCGCTTTCACAGCCAAACACACTCTGCCCATCTACCCGGCTTTGCCTCCCAGCACTCCCAACACACATTCTCAGGCTCAATCTCACTCTCACTCCCGACACAGACCAGCAACCAAAGTGCCAACAGCCAAGCCATTTCTTCCATACGATAGGCCTAAGGGCTTCGAGCTGTTGCTGGTCCTCACCTTCCCTTGACACCGCTTTCACAGCCAAACACACTCTGGCCATCTGCCTTTGCCCTGCCTCCCAGCACTCTCAAAACACACTCTCAGGCGCAATCTCACTTTCACTCTCGTCACAGACCACCTCCCAAAGTGCATACGTCCAAGCGATTTCTGCCGCATGCTACATCTCAGGGCTTAGAGCTGTTGCTGGTCCTCACCTTCCCTTGACACCGCTTTCACAGCCAAACACACTCTGACCATCTGCCTTTGCCTCAACTCCCAGCACTCCCAACACACTCTCACTCTCGGCACAGACCACCTCCCAAAGTGCCAACATCCAAGCGATTTCTGACGCACGCTACATCTAAGGGCTTAGAGCTGTGGCTGGTCCTCACCTTCCCTTGACACCGCTTTCACAGCCAAACACACTCTGCCCATCTGCCTTTGCCCTGCCTCCCAGCACTCCCAACACACATTCTCAGGCTCAATCTCACTCTCACTCCCGGCACAGACCACCTCCCAAAGTGAAAACGTCCAAGCCATTTCTCCCATACGATAGGCCTAAGGGCTTAGAGCTGTTGCTGGTCCTCACCTTCCCTTGACACCTCTTTCAAATACAAACACACTCTGGCCATATACCCTGACATTGCCTCCCAGCACTCCCAACACACATTCTCAGGCTCATTCTCACTCTCACTCCCGGCACAGGCCACCTCCCAAAAGTGCAAACGTCCAAGCCATTTCTCCCATGCGATAGGCCTAAGGGCTTAGAGCTGTTGCTGGTCCTCACCTTCCCTTGACACCGCTTTCACAGCCAAACACACTCTGCCCATCTGCCTTTGCCTCAACACCCAGCACTCCCAACACACTCTCACTCTCGGCACAGACCACCTCCCAAAGTGCCAACATCCAAGCGATTTCTGACGCACGCTACATCTAAGGGCTTAGAGCTGCTGCTGGTCCTCACCTTCCCTTGACACCGCTTTCACAGCCAAACACACTCTGCCCATCTACCCGGCTTTGCCTCCCAGCACTCACAACACACATTCTCACTCTCGGCACAAACCACCTCCCAAACTGCAAACACCCAACCGATTTCTGCCGCATGATACATCTAAGGGCTTAGAGCTGTTGCTGGTCCTCACCTTCCCTTGACACCGCTTTCACTGCGAAACTCACTCTGCCCATCTGCCTTTGCCTTGCCTCCCAGCACTCCCAACACACATTCTCACTCTCGGCACAGACCACATCCCAAAGTGCCAACTCCCAAGCGATATCTGACGCACGCTACATCTAAGGGCTTAGAGATGTTGCTGGTCCTCACCTTCCCTTGACAGCGCTTTCACAGCCAAATTCACTCTGGCCATCTGCGCTGCCCTTGCCTCCCAGCACTCCCAACACACATTCTCAGGCTCGCTCTCACTCTCACTCCCGGCAGAAACCACCTCCCAAAGTGCAAACGTCCAAGCCATTTCTCCCATACGATAAGCCTAAGGGCTTAGAACTGTTGCTGGTCCTCACCTTCCCTTGACACCGCTTTCACAGCCAAACTCACTCTGGCCATCTGCGCTGCCCTTGCCTCCCAGCACTCCCAACACACATTATCAGGCTCAATCTCACTCTCACTCCCGACACAGACCAGCAACCAAAGTGCCAACAGCCAAGCCATTTCTTCCATACGATAGGCCTAAGGGCTTCGAGCTGTTGCTGGTCCTCACCTTCCCTTGACACCGCTTTCACAGCCAAACACACTCTGGCCATCTGCCTTTGCCCTGCCTCCCAGCACTCTCAAAACACACTCTCAGGCGCAATCTCACTTTCACTCTCGTCACAGACCACCTCCCAAAGTGCAAACGTCCAAGCGATTTCTGCCGCATGCTACATCTCAGGGCTTAGAGCTCTTGCTGGTCCTCACCTTCCCTTGACACCGCTTTCACAGCCAAACACACTCTGACCATCTACCCTGGCTTTGCCTCCCAGCACTCCCAACAAACATACTCAGGTTCAGTCTCACTCTCACTCCCGGCAGAAACCACCTCCCAAAGTGCAAACGTCCAAGCCATTTCTCCCATACGATAGGTCTAAGGTCTTAGCGCTCTTCCTGGTCCTCACCTTCCCTTGACACCGCTTTCACAGCCAAACACACTCTGACCATCTGCTTTTGCCTTGCCTCCCACCACTCTCAAAACACATTCTCAGGCGCACTTTCACTCCCGGCACAGACCACATCCCAAAGTGCCAACACCCAAGCGATTTCTGCCGCATGCTACCTCTAAGGGCTTAGAGCTCTTGCTGGTCCTCACCTTCCCTTGACACCGCTTTCACAGCCAAACTCACTCTGCCCATCTGCCTTTGCCTTGCCTCCCAGCACTCCCAACACACAATCTCATTTTCAATCTCACTCTCACTCCCGGCACAGACCACCTCCCAAAAGTGCAAACGTCCAAGCCATTTCTCCCATGCGATAGGCCTAAGGGCTTAGAGCTGTTGCTGGTCCTCACCTTCCCTTGACACCGCTTTCACAGACAAACACACTCTGCCCATCTGCCTTTGCCTCAACTCCCAGCACTCCCAACACACTCTCACTCTCGGCACAGACCACCTCCCAAAGTGCCAACATCCAAGCGATTTCTGACGCACGCTACATCTAAGGGCTTAGAGCTGTGGCTGGTCCTCACCTTCCCTTGACACCGCTTTCACAGCCAAACACACTCTGCCCATCTGCCTTTGCCCTGCCTCCCAGCACTCCCAACACACATTCTCAGGCTCAATCTCACTCTCACTCCCGGCACAGACCACCTCCCAAAGTGAAAACGTCCAAGCCATTTCTCCCATACGATAGGCCTAAGGGCTTAGAGCTGTTGCTGGTCCTCACCTTCCCTTGACACCGCTTTCAAATACAAACAAACTCTGGCCATATACCCTGACATTGCCTCCCAGCACTCCAACACACATTCTCAGGCTCAATCTCACTCTCACTCCCGGCACAGGCCACCTCCCAAAAGTGCAAACGTCCAAGCCATTTCTCCCATGCGATAGGCCTAAGGGCTTAGAGCTGTTGCTGGTCCTCACCTTCCCTTGACACCGCTTTCACAGACAAACACACTCTGCCCATCTGCCTTTGCCTCAACTCCCAGCACTCCCAACACACTCTCACTCTCGGCACAGACCACCTCCCAAAGTGCCAACATCCAAGCGATTTCTGACGCACGCTACATCTAAGGGCTTAGAGCTGCTGCTGGTCCTCACCTTCCCTTGACACCGCTTTCACAGCCAAACACACTCTGCCCATCTACCCGGCTTTGCCTCCCAGCACTCACAACACACATTCTCACTCTCGGCACAAACCACCTCCCAAACTGCAAACACCCAACCGATTTCTGCCGCATGATACATCTAAGGGCTTAGAGCTGTTGCTGGTCCTCACCTTCCCTTGACACCGCTTTCACTGCGAAACTCATTCTGCCCATCTGCCTTTGCCTTGCCTCCCAGCACTCCCAACACACATTCTCACTCTCGGCACAGACCACATCCCAAAGTGCCAACTCCCAAGCGATATCTGACGCACGCTACATCTAAGGGCTTAGAGATGTTGCTGGTCCTCACCTTCCCTTCACACCGCTTTCACAGCCAAATTCACTCTGGCAATCTGCGCTGCCCTTGCCTCCCAGCACTCCCAACACACATTCTCAGTCTCGCTCTCACTCTCACTCCCGGCAGAAACCACCTCCCAAAGTGCAAATGTCCAAGCCATTTCTCCCATACGATAAGCCTAAGGGCTTAGAACTGTTGCTGGTCCTCACCTTCCCTTGACACCGCTTTCACAGCCAAACACACTCTGGCCATCTGCCTTTGCCCTGCCTCCCAGCACTCTCAAAACACACTCTCAGGCGCAATCTCACTTTCACTCTCGTCACAGACCACCTCCCAAAGTGCAAACGTCCAAGCGATTTCTGCCGCATGCTACATCTCAGGGCTTAGAGCTCTTGCTGGTCCTCACCTTCCCTTGACACCGCTTTCACAGCCAAACACACTCTGACCATCTACCCTGGCTTTGCCTCCCAGCACTCCCAACAAACATACTCAGGTTCAGTCTCACTCTCACTCCCGGCAGAAACCACCTCCCAAAGTGCAAACGTCCAAGCCATTTCTCCCATACGATAGGCCTAAGGGCTTAGCGCTCTTGCTGGTCCTCACCTTCCCTTCATAGCGCTTTCACAGCCAAACACACTCGGGCCATCTGCTTTTGCCTTGCCTCCCACCACTCTCAAAACACATTCTCAGGCGCACTTTCACTCCCGGCACAGACCACACCCCAAAGTGCCAACACCCAAGCGATTTCTGCCGCATGCTACCTCTAAGGGCTTAGAGCTCTTGCTGGTCCTCACCTTCCCTTGACACCGCTTTCACAGCCAAACTCACTCTGCCCATCTGCCTTTGCCTTGCCTCCCAGCACTCCCAACACACATTCTCAGGCTCACTGTCACTCTCACTCCCGGCACAAACCACCTCCCAATGTGCAAACATTAAAGCCATTTCTCCCATACGATAGGCCTAAGGGCTTCGAGCTGTTGCTGGTCCTCACCTTCCCTTGACACCGCTTTCACAGCCAAACTCACTCTGCCCATCTGCCTTTGCCTTGCCTCCCAGCACTCCAAACACACTCTCACTCTCGGCACAGACCACCTCCCAAAGTGCCAAACTCCAAGCCATTTCTGACGCACGCTACATCTATGGGCTTAGAGCTGCTGCTGGTCCTCACCTTCCCTTGACACCGCTTTCACAGCCAAACACACTCTGCCCATCTACCCGGCTTTGCCTCCCAGCACTCACAACACACATTCTCACTCTCGGCACAAACCACCTCCCAAACTGCAAACACCCAACCGATTTCTGCCGCATGATACATCTAAGGGCTTAGAGCTGTTGCTGGTCCTCACCTTCCCTTGACACCGCTTTCACTGCGAAACTCACTCTGCCCATCTGCCTTTGCCTTGCCTCCCAGCACTCCCAACACACATTCTCAGGCTCACTCTCACTCTCACTCCCGGCAGAAACCACCTCCCAAAGTGCAAATGTCCAAGCCATTTCTCCCATACAATAGGCCTAAGGGCTTAGAGATGTTGCTGGTCTTCACCTTCCCTTGACACCGCTTTCACAGACAAACACACTCTGCCCATCTGCCTTTGCCTTGCCTCCCAGCACTCCCAACACACATTCTCACTCTCGGCACAGACCACATCCCAAAGTGCCAACTCCCAAGCGATATCTGACGCACGCTACATCTAAGGGCTTAGAGATGTTGCTGGTCCTCACCTTCCCTTCACACCGCTTTCACAGCCAAATTCACTCTGGCCATCTGCGCTGCCCTTGCCTCCCAGCACTCCCAACACACATTCTCAGGCTCGCTCTCACTCTCACTCCCGGCAGAAACCACCTCCCAAAGTGCAAACGTCCAAGCCATTTCTCCCATACGATAAGCCTAAGGGCTTAGAACTGTTGCTGGTCCTCACCTTCCCTTGACACCGCTTTCACAGCCAAACTCACTCTGGCCATCTGCGCTGCCCTTGCCTCCCAGCACTCCCAACACACATTATCAGGCTCAATCTCACTCTCACTCCCGACACAGACCAGCAACCAAAGTGCCAACACCCAAGCCATTTCTTCCATACGATAGGCCTAAGGGCTTCGAGCTGTTGCTGGTCCTCACCTTCCCTTGACACCGCTTTCACAGCCAAACACACTCTGGCCATCTGCCTTTGCCCTGCCTCCCAGCACTCTCAAAACACACTCTCAGGCGCAATCTCACTTTCACTCTCGTCACAGACCACCTCCCAAAGTGCAAACGTCCAAGCGATTTCTGCCGCATGCTACATCTCAGGGCTTAGAGCTCTTGCTGGTCCTCACCTTCCCTTGACACCGCTTTCACAGCCAAACACACTCTGACCATCTACCCTGGCTTTGCCTCCCAGCACTCCCAACAAACATACTCAGGTTCAGTCTCACTCTCACTCCCGGCAGAAACCACCTCCCAAAGTGCAAACGTCCAAGCCATTTCTCCCATACGATAGGTCTAAGGTCTTAGCGCTCTTCCTGGTCCTCACCTTCCCTTGACACCGCTTTCACAGCCAAACACACTCTGGCCATCTGCTTTTGCCTTGCCTCCCACCACTCTCAAAACACATTCTCAGGCGCACTTTCACTCCCGGCACAGACCACATCCCAAAGTGCCAACACCCAAGCGATTTCTGCCGCATGCTACCTCTAAGGGCTTAGAGCTCTTGCTGGTCCTCACCTTCCCTTGACACCGCTTTCACACACAAACACACTCTGCCCATCTGCCTTTGCCTTGCCTCCCAGCACTCCCAACACACAATCTCATTTTCAATCTCACTCTCACTCCCGGCACAGACCACCTCCCAAAAGTGCAAACGTCCAAGCCATTTCTCCCATGCGATAGGCCTAAGGGCTTAGAGCTGTTGCTGGTCCTCACCTTCCCTTGACACCGCTTTCACAGACAAACACACTCTGCCCATCTGCCTTTGCCTCAACTCCCAGCACTCCCAACACACTCTCACTCTCGGCACAGACCACCTCCCAAAGTGCCAACATCCAAGCGATTTCTGACGCACGCTACATCTAAGGGCTTAGAGCTGCTGCTGGTCCTCACCTTCCCTTGACACCGCTTTCACAGCCAAACACACTCTGCCCATCTACCCGGCTTTGCCTCCCAGCACTCACAACACACATTATCAGGCTCAATCTCACTCTCACTCCCGACACAGACCAGCAACCAAAGTGCCAACACCCAAGCCATTTCTTCCATACGATAGGCCTAAGGGCTTCGAGCTGTTGCTGGTCCTCACCTTCCCTTGACACCGCTTTCACAGCCAAACACACTCTGGCCATCTGCCTTTGCCCTGCCTCCCAGCACTCTCAAAACACACTCTCAGGCGCAATCTCACTTTCACTCTCGTCACAGACCACCTCCCAAAGTGCAAACGTCCAAGCGATTTCTGCCGCATGCTACATCTCAGGGCTTAGAGCTCTTGCTGGTCCTCACCTTCCCTTGACACCGCTTTCACAGCCAAACACACTCTGACCATCTACCCTGGCTTTGCCTCCCAGCACTCCCAACAAACATACTCAGGTTCAGTCTCACTCTCACTCCCGGCAGAAACCACCTCCCAAAGTGCAAACGTCCAAGCCATTTCTCCCATACGATAGGTCTAAGGTCTTAGCGCTCTTCCTGGTCCTCACCTTCCCTTGACACCGCTTTCACAGCCAAACACACTCTGGCCATCTGCTTTTGCCTTGCCTCCCACCACTCTCAAAACACATTCTCAGGCGCACTTTCACTCCCGGCACAGACCACATCCCAAAGTGCCAACACCCAAGCGATTTCTGCCGCATGCTACCTCTAAGGGCTTAGAGCTCTTGCTGGTCCTCACCTTCCCTTGACACCGCTTTCACACACAAACACACTCTGCCCATCTGCCTTTGCCTTGCCTCCCAGCACTCCCAACACACAATCTCATTTTCAATCTCACTCTCACTCCCGGCACAGACCACCTCCCAAAAGTGCAAACGTCCAAGCCATTTCTCCCATGCGATAGGCCTAAGGGCTTAGAGCTGTTGCTGGTCCTCACCTTCCCTTGACACCGCTTTCACAGACAAACACACTCTGCCCATCTGCCTTTGCCTCAACTCCCAGCACTCCCAACACACTCTCACTCTCGGCACAGACCACCTCCCAAAGTGCCAACATCCAAGCGATTTCTGACGCACGCTACATCTAAGGGCTTAGAGCTGCTGCTGGTCCTCACCTTCCCTTGACACCGCTTTCACAGCCAAACACACTCTGCCCATCTACCCGGCTTTGCCTCCCAGCACTCACAACACACATTATCAGGCTCAATCTCACTCTCACTCCCGACACAGACCAGCAACCAAAGTGCCAACACCCAAGCCATTTCTTCCATACGATAGGCCTAAGGGCTTCGAGCTGTTGCTGGTCCTCACCTTCCCTTGACACCGCTTTCACAGCCAAACACACTCTGGCCATCTGCCTTTGCCCTGCCTCCCAGCACTCTCAAAACACACTCTCAGGCGCAATCTCACTTTCACTCTCGTCACAGACCACCTCCCAAAGTGCATACGTCCAAGCGATTTCTGCCGCATGCTACATCTCAGGGCTTAGAGCTGTTGCTGGTCCTCACCTTCCCTTGACACCGCTTTCACAGCCAAACACACTCTGACCATCTGCCTTTGCCTCAACTCCCAGCACTCCCAACACACTCTCACTCTCGGCACAGACCACCTCCCAAAGTGCCAACATCCAAGCGATTTCTGACGCACGCTACATCTAAGGGCTTAGAGCTGTGGCTGGTCCTCACCTTCCCTTGACACCGCTTTCACATACAAACACACTCTGCCCATCTGCCTTTGCCCTGCCTCCCAGCACTCCCAACACACATTCTCAGGCTCAATCTCACTCTCACTCCCGGCACAGACCACCTCCCAAAGTGAAAACGTCCAAGCCATTTCTCCCATACGATAGGCCTAAGGGCTTAGAGCTGTTGCTGGTCCTCACCTTCCCTTGACACCTCTTTCAAATACAAACACACTCTGGCCATATACCCTGACATTGCCTCCCAGCACTCCCAACACACATTCTCAGGCTCATTCTCACTCTCACTCCCGGCACAGGCCACCTCCCAAAAGTGCAAACGTCCAAGCCATTTCTCCCATGCGATAGGCCTAAGGGCTTAGAGCTGTTGCTGGTCCTCACCTTCCCTTGACACCGCTTTCACAGCCAAACACACTCTGCCCATCTGCCTTTGCCTCAACACCCAGCACTCCCAACACACTCTCACTCTCGGCACAGACCACCTCCCAAAGTGCCAACATCCAAGCGATTTCTGACGCACGCTACATCTAAGGGCTTAGAGCTGCTGCTGGTCCTCACCTTCCCTTGACACCGCTTTCACAGCCAAACACACTCTGCCCATCTACCCGGCTTTGCCTCCCAGCACTCACAACACACATTCTCACTCTCGGCACAAACCACCTCCCAAACTGCAAACACCCAACCGATTTCTGCCGCATGATACATCTAAGGGCTTAGAGCTGTTGCTGGTCCTCACCTTCCCTTGACACCGCTTTCACTGCGAAACTCACTCTGCCCATCTGCCTTTGCCTTGCCTCCCAGCACTCCCAACACACATTCTCACTCTCGGCACAGACCACATCCCAAAGTGCCAACTCCCAAGCGATATCTGACGCACGCTACATCTAAGGGCTTAGAGATGTTGCTGGTCCTCACCTTCCCTTGACAGCGCTTTCACAGCCAAATTCACTCTGGCCATCTGCGCTGCCCTTGCCTCCCAGCACTCCCAACACACATTCTCAGGCTCGCTCTCACTCTCACTCCCGGCAGAAACCACCTCCCAAAGTGCAAACGTCCAAGCCATTTCTCCCATACGATAAGCCTAAGGGCTTAGAACTGTTGCTGGTCCTCACCTTCCCTTGACACCGCTTTCACAGCCAAACTCACTCTGGCCATCTGCGCTGCCCTTGCCTCCCAGCACTCCCAACACACATTATCAGGCTCAATCTCACTCTCACTCCCGACACAGACCAGCAACCAAAGTGCCAACAGCCAAGCCATTTCTTCCATACGATAGGCCTAAGGGCTTCGAGCTGTTGCTGGTCCTCACCTTCCCTTGACACCGCTTTCACAGCCAAACACACTCTGGCCATCTGCCTTTGCCCTGCCTCCCAGCACTCTCAAAACACACTCTCAGGCGCAATCTCACTTTCACTCTCGTCACAGACCACCTCCCAAAGTGCAAACGTCCAAGCGATTTCTGCCGCATGCTACATCTCAGGGCTTAGAGCTCTTGCTGGTCCTCACCTTCCCTTGACACCGCTTTCACAGCCAAACACACTCTGACCATCTACCCTGGCTTTGCCTCCCAGCACTCCCAACAAACATACTCAGGTTCAGTCTCACTCTCACTCCCGGCAGAAACCACCTCCCAAAGTGCAAACGTCCAAGCCATTTCTCCCATACGATAGGTCTAAGGTCTTAGCGCTCTTCCTGGTCCTCACCTTCCCTTGACACCGCTTTCACAGCCAAACACACTCTGGCCATCTGCTTTTGCCTTGCCTCCCACCACTCTCAAAACACATTCTCAGGCGCACTTTCACTCCCGGCACAGACCACATCCCAAAGTGCCAACACCCAAGCGATTTCTGCCGCATGCTACCTCTAAGGGCTTAGAGCTGTTGCTGGTCCTCACCTTCCCTTGACACCGCTTTCACACACAAACACACTCTGCCCATCTGCCTTTGCCTTGCCTCCCAGCACTCCCAACACACAATCTCATTTTCAATCTCACTCTCACTCCCGGCACAGACCACCTCCCAAAAGTGCAAACGTCCAAGCCATTTCTCCCATGCGATAGGCCTAAGGGCTTAGAGCTGTTGCTGGTCCTCACCTTCCCTTGACACCGCTTTCACAGCCAAACACACTCTGCCCATCTGCCTTTGCCTCAACTCCCAGCACTCCCAACACACTCTCACTCTCGGCACAGACCACCTCCCAAAGTGCCAACATCCAAGCGATTTCTGACGCACGCTACATCTAAGGGCTTAGAGCTGTGGCTGGTCCTCACCTTCCCTTGACACCGCTTTCACATACAAACACACTCTGCCCATCTGCCTTTGCCCTGCCTCCCAGCACTCCCAACACACATTCTCAGGCTCAATCTCACTCTCACTCCCGGCACAGACCACCTCCCAAAGTGAAAACGTCCAAGCCATTTCTCCCATACGATAGGCCTAAGGGCTTAGAGCTGTTGCTGGTCCTCACCTTCCCTTGACACCGCTTTCAAATACAAACAAACTCTGGCCATATACCCTGACATTGCCTCCCAGCACTCCAACACACATTCTCAGGCTCAATCTCACTCTCACTCCCGGCACAGGCCACCTCCCAAAAGTGCAAACGTCCAAGCCATTTCTCCCATGCGATAGGCCTAAGGGCTTAGAGCTGTTGCTGGTCCTCACCTTCCCTTGACACCGCTTTCACAGACAAACACACTCTGCCCATCTGCCTTTGCCTCAACTCCCAGCACTCCCAACACACTCTCACTCTCGGCACAGACCACCTCCCAAAGTGCCAACATCCAAGCGATTTCTGACGCACGCTACATCTAAGGGCTTAGAGCTGCTGCTGGTCCTCACCTTCCCTTGACACCGCTTTCACAGCCAAACACACTCTGCCCATCTACCCGGCTTTGCCTCCCAGCACTCACAACACACATTCTCACTCTCGGCACAAACCACCTCCCAAACTGCAAACACCCAACCGATTTCTGCCGCATGATACATCTAAGGGCTTAGAGCTGTTGCTGGTCCTCACCTTCCCTTGACACCGCTTTCACTGCGAAACTCACTCTGCCCATCTGCCTTTGCCTTGCCTCCCAGCACTCCCAACACACATTCTCACTCTCGGCACAGACCACATCCCAAAGTGCCAACTCCCAAGCGATATCTGACGCACGCTACATGTAAGGGCTTAGAGATGTTGCTGGTCCTCACCTTCCCTTCACACCGCTTTCACAGCCAAATTCACTCTGGCCATCTGCGCTGCCCTTGCCTCCCAGCACTCCCAACACACATTATCAGTCTCGCTCTCACTCTCACTCCCGGCAGAAACCACCTCCCAAAGTGCAAATGTCCAAGCCATTTCTCCCATACGATAAGCCTAAGGGCTTAGAACTGTTGCTGGTCCTCACCTTCCCTTGACACCGCTTTCACAGCCAAACACACTCTGGCCATCTGCCTTTGCCCTGCCTCCCAGCACTCTCAAAACACACTCTCAGGCGCAATCTCACTTTCACTCTCGTCACAGACCACCTCCCAAAGTGCAAACGTCCAAGCGATTTCTGCCGCATGCTACATCTCAGGGCTTAGAGCTCTTGCTGGTCCTCACCTTCCCTTGACACCGCTTTCACAGCCAAACACACTCTGACCATCTACCCTGGCTTTGCCTCCCAGCACTCCCAACAAACATACTCAGGTTCAGTCTCACTCTCACTCCCGGCAGAAACCACCTCCCAAAGTGCAAACGTCCAAGCCATTTCTCCCATACGATAGGCCTAAGGGCTTAGCGCTCTTGCTGGTCCTCACCTTCCCTTCATAGCGCTTTCACAGCCAAACACACTCGGGCCATCTGCTTTTGCCTTGCCTCCCACCACTCTCAAAACACATTCTCAGGCGCACTTTCACTCCCGGCACAGACCACACCCCAAAGTGCCAACACCCAAGCGATTTCTGCCGCATGCTACCTCTAAGGGCTTAGAGCTCTTGCTGGTCCTCACCTTCCCTTGACACCGCTTTCACAGCCAAACTCACTCTGCCCATCTGCCTTTGCCTTGCCTCCCAGCACTCCCAACACACATTCTCAGGCTCACTGTCACTCTCACTCCCGGCACAAACCACCTCCCAATGTGCAAACATTAAAGCCATTTCTCCCATACGATAGGCCTAAGGGCTTCGAGCTGTTGCTGGTCCTCACCTTCCCTTGACACCGCTTTCACAGCCAAACTCACTCTGCCCATCTGCCTTTGCCTTGCCTCCCAGCACTCCCAACACACACTCTCAGGCTCAATCTCACTCTCACTCCCGGCACAGACCACCTCCCAAAGTGAAAACATCCAAGCCATTTCTCCCATACGATAGGCCTAAGGGCTTAGAGATGTTGCTGGTCTTCACCTTCCCTTGACACCGCTTTCACAGACAAACACACTCTGGCCATCTGCCTTTGCCTTGCCTCCCAGCACTCCCAACACACTCTCACTCTCGGCACAGACCACCTCCCAAAGTGCCAAACTCCAAGCCATTTCTGACGCACGCTACATCTATGGGCTTAGAGCTGCTGCTGGTCCTCACCTTCCCTTGACACCGCTTTCACAGCCAAACACACTCTGCCCATCTACCCGGCTTTGCCTCCCAGCACTCACAACACACATTCTCACTCTCGGCACAAACCACCTCCCAAACTGCAAACACCCAACCGATTTCTGCCGCATGATACATCTAAGGGCTTAGAGCTGTTGCTGGTCCTCACCTTCCCTTGACACCGCTTTCACTGCGAAACTCACTCTGCCCATCTGCCTTTGCCTTGCCTCCCAGCACTCCCAACACACATTCTCAGGCTCACTCTCACTCTCACTCCCGGCAGAAACCACCTCCCAAAGTGCAAATGTCCAAGCCATTTCTCCCATACAATAGGCCTAAGGGCTTAGAGATGTTGCTGGTCTTCACCTTCCCTTGACACCGCTTTCACAGACAAACACACTCTGCCCATCTGCCTTTGCCTTGCCTCCCAGCACTCCCAACACACATTCTCACTCTCGGCACAGACCACATCCCAAAGTGCCAACTCCCAAGCGATATCTGACGCACGCTACATCTAAGGGCTTAGAGATGTTGCTGGTCCTCACCTTCCCTTCACACCGCTTTCACAGCCAAATTCACTCTGGCCATCTGCGCTGCCCTTGCCTCCCAGCACTCCCAACACACATTCTCAGGCTCGCTCTCACTCTCACTCCCGGCAGAAACCACCTCCCAAAGTGCAAACGTCCAAGCCATTTCTCCCATACGATAAGCCTAAGGGCTTAGAACTGTTGCTGGTCCTCACCTTCCCTTGACACCGCTTTCACAGCCAAACTCACTCTGGCCATCTGCGCTGCCCTTGCCTCCCAGCACTCCCAACACACATTATCAGGCTCAATCTCACTCTCACTCCCGACACAGACCAGCAACCAAAGTGCCAACACCCAAGCCATTTCTTCCATACGATAGGCCTAAGGGCTTCGAGCTGTTGCTGGTCCTCACCTTCCCTTGACACCGCTTTCACAGCCAAACACACTCTGGCCATCTGCCTTTGCCCTGCCTCCCAGCACTCTCAAAACACACTCTCAGGCGCAATCTCACTTTCACTCTCGTCACAGACCACCTCCCAAAGTGCAAACGTCCAAGCGATTTCTGCCGCATGCTACATCTCAGGGCTTAGAGCTCTTGCTGGTCCTCACCTTCCCTTGACACCGCTTTCACAGCCAAACACACTCTGACCATCTACCCTGGCTTTGCCTCCCAGCACTCCCAACAAACATACTCAGGTTCAGTCTCACTCTCACTCCCGGCAGAAACCACCTCCCAAAGTGCAAACGTCCAAGCCATTTCTCCCATACGATAGGTCTAAGGTCTTAGCGCTCTTCCTGGTCCTCACCTTCCCTTGACACCGCTTTCACAGCCAAACACACTCTGGCCATCTGCTTTTGCCTTGCCTCCCACCACTCTCAAAACACATTCTCAGGCGCACTTTCACTCCCGGCACAGACCACATCCCAAAGTGCCAACACCCAAGCGATTTCTGCCGCATGCTACCTCTAAGGGCTTAGAGCTCTTGCTGGTCCTCACCTTCCCTTGACACCGCTTTCACACACAAACACACTCTGCCCATCTGCCTTTGCCTTGCCTCCCAGCACTCCCAACACACAATCTCATTTTCAATCTCACTCTCACTCCCGGCACAGACCACCTCCCAAAAGTGCAAACGTCCAAGCCATTTCTCCCATGCGATAGGCCTAAGGGCTTAGAGCTGTTGCTGGTCCTCACCTTCCCTTGACACCGCTTTCACAGACAAACACACTCTGCCCATCTGCCTTTGCCTCAACTCCCAGCACTCCCAACACACTCTCACTCTCGGCACAGACCACCTCCCAAAGTGCCAACATCCAAGCGATTTCTGACGCACGCTACATCTAAGGGCTTAGAGCTGCTGCTGGTCCTCACCTTCCCTTGACACCGCTTTCACAGCCAAACACACTCTGCCCATCTACCCGGCTTTGCCTCCCAGCACTCACAACACACATTATCAGGCTCAATCTCACTCTCACTCCCGACACAGACCAGCAACCAAAGTGCCAACACCCAAGCCATTTCTTCCATACGATAGGCCTAAGGGCTTCGAGCTGTTGCTGGTCCTCACCTTCCCTTGACACCGCTTTCACAGCCAAACACACTCTGGCCATCTGCCTTTGCCCTGCCTCCCAGCACTCTCAAAACACACTCTCAGGCGCAATCTCACTTTCACTCTCGTCACAGACCACCTCCCAAAGTGCATACGTCCAAGCGATTTCTGCCGCATGCTACATCTCAGGGCTTAGAGCTGTTGCTGGTCCTCACCTTCCCTTGACACCGCTTTCACAGCCAAACACACTCTGACCATCTGCCTTTGCCTCAACTCCCAGCACTCCCAACACACTCTCACTCTCGGCACAGACCACCTCCCAAAGTGCCAACATCCAAGCGATTTCTGACGCACGCTACATCTAAGGGCTTAGAGCTGTGGCTGGTCCTCACCTTCCCTTGACACCGCTTTCACATACAAACACACTCTGCCCATCTGCCTTTGCCCTGCCTCCCAGCACTCCCAACACACATTCTCAGGCTCAATCTCACTCTCACTCCCGGCACAGACCACCTCCCAAAGTGAAAACGTCCAAGCCATTTCTCCCATACGATAGGCCTAAGGGCTTAGAGCTGTTGCTGGTCCTCACCTTCCCTTGACACCTCTTTCAAATACAAACACACTCTGGCCATATACCCTGACATTGCCTCCCAGCACTCCCAACACACATTCTCAGGCTCATTCTCACTCTCACTCCCGGCACAGGCCACCTCCCAAAAGTGCAAACGTCCAAGCCATTTCTCCCATGCGATAGGCCTAAGGGCTTAGAGCTGTTGCTGGTCCTCACCTTCCCTTGACACCGCTTTCACAGCCAAACACACTCTGCCCATCTGCCTTTGCCTCAACACCCAGCACTCCCAACACACTCTCACTCTCGGCACAGACCACCTCCCAAAGTGCCAACATCCAAGCGATTTCTGACGCACGCTACATCTAAGGGCTTAGAGCTGCTGCTGGTCCTCACCTTCCCTTGACACCGCTTTCACAGCCAAACACACTCTGCCCATCTACCCGGCTTTGCCTCCCAGCACTCACAACACACATTCTCACTCTCGGCACAAACCACCTCCCAAACTGCAAACACCCAACCGATTTCTGCCGCATGATACATCTAAGGGCTTAGAGCTGTTGCTGGTCCTCACCTTCCCTTGACACCGCTTTCACTGCGAAACTCACTCTGCCCATCTGCCTTTGCCTTGCCTCCCAGCACTCCCAACACACATTCTCACTCTCGGCACAGACCACATCCCAAAGTGCCAACTCCCAAGCGATATCTGACGCACGCTACATCTAAGGGCTTAGAGATGTTGCTGGTCCTCACCTTCCCTTGACAGCGCTTTCACAGCCAAATTCACTCTGGCCATCTGCGCTGCCCTTGCCTCCCAGCACTCCCAACACACATTCTCAGGCTCGCTCTCACTCTCACTCCCGGCAGAAACCACCTCCCAAAGTGCAAACGTCCAAGCCATTTCTCCCATACGATAAGCCTAAGGGCTTAGAACTGTTGCTGGTCCTCACCTTCCCTTGACACCGCTTTCACAGCCAAACTCACTCTGGCCATCTGCGCTGCCCTTGCCTCCCAGCACTCCCAACACACATTATCAGGCTCAATCTCACTCTCACTCCCGACACAGACCAGCAACCAAAGTGCCAACAGCCAAGCCATTTCTTCCATACGATAGGCCTAAGGGCTTCGAGCTGTTGCTGGTCCTCACCTTCCCTTGACACCGCTTTCACAGCCAAACACACTCTGGCCATCTGCCTTTGCCCTGCCTCCCAGCACTCTCAAAACACACTCTCAGGCGCAATCTCACTTTCACTCTCGTCACAGACCACCTCCCAAAGTGCAAACGTCCAAGCGATTTCTGCCGCATGCTACATCTCAGGGCTTAGAGCTCTTGCTGGTCCTCACCTTCCCTTGACACCGCTTTCACAGCCAAACACACTCTGACCATCTACCCTGGCTTTGCCTCCCAGCACTCCCAACAAACATACTCAGGTTCAGTCTCACTCTCACTCCCGGCAGAAACCACCTCCCAAAGTGCAAACGTCCAAGCCATTTCTCCCATACGATAGGTCTAAGGTCTTAGCGCTCTTCCTGGTCCTCACCTTCCCTTGACACCGCTTTCACAGCCAAACACACTCTGGCCATCTGCTTTTGCCTTGCCTCCCACCACTCTCAAAACACATTCTCAGGCGCACTTTCACTCCCGGCACAGACCACATCCCAAAGTGCCAACACCCAAGCGATTTCTGCCGCATGCTACCTCTAAGGGCTTAGAGCTCTTGCTGGTCCTCACCTTCCCTTGACACCGCTTTCACAGCCAAACTCACTCTGCCCATCTGCCTTTGCCTTGCCTCCCAGCACTCCCAACACACAATCTCATTTTCAATCTCACTCTCACTCCCGGCACAGACCACCTCCCAAAAGTGCAAACGTCCAAGCCATTTCTCCCATGCGATAGGCCTAAGGGCTTAGAGCTGTTGCTGGTCCTCACCTTCCCTTGACACCGCTTTCACAGCCAAACACACTCTGCCCATCTGCCTTTGCCTCAACTCCCAGCACTCCCAACACACTCTCACTCTCGGCACAGACCACCTCCCAAAGTGCCAACATCCAAGCGATTTCTGACGCACGCTACATCTAAGGGCTTAGAGCTGCTGCTGGTCCTCACCTTCCCTTGACACCGCTTTCACAGCCAAACACACTCTGCCCATCTACCCGGCTTTGCCTCCCAGCACTCACAACACACATTCTCACTCTCGGCACAAACCACCTCCCAAACTGCAAACACCCAACCGATTTCTGCCGCATGATACATCTAAGGGCTTAGAGCTGTTGCTGGTCCTCACCTTCCCTTGACACCGCTTTCACTGCGAAACTCACTCTGCCCATCTGCCTTTGCCTTGCCTCCCAGCACTCCAAACACACATTCTCACTCTCGGCACAGACCACATCCCAAAGTGCCAACTCCCAAGCGATATCTGACGCACGCTACATCTAAGGGCTTAGAGATGTTGCTGGTCCTCACCTTCCCTTCACACCGCTTTCACAGCCAAATTCACTCTGGCCATCTGCGCTGCCCTTGCCTCCCAGCACTCCCAACACACATTCTCAGGCTCGCTCTCACTCTCACTCCCGGCAGAAACCACCTCCCAAAGTGCAAACGTCCAAGCCATTTCTCCCATACGATAAGCCTAAGGGCTTAGAACTGTTGCTGGTCCTCACCTTCCCTTGACACCGCTTTCACAGCCAAACTCACTCTGGCCATCTGCGCTGCCCTTGCCTCCCAGCACTCCCAACACACATTATCAGGCTCAATCTCACTCTCACTCCCGACACAGACCAGCAACCAAAGTGCCAACACCCAAGCCATTTCTTCCATACGATAGGCCTAAGGGCTTCGAGCTGTTGCTGGTCCTCACCTTCCCTTGACACCGCTTTCACAGCCAAACACACTCTGGCCATCTGCCTTTGCCGTGCCTCCCAGCACTCTCAAAACACACTCTCAGGCGCAATCTCACTTTCACTCTCGTCACAGACCACCTCCCAAAGTGCAAACGTCCAAGCGATTTCTGCCGCATGCTACATCTCAGGGCTTAGAGCTCTTGCTGGTCCTCACCTTCCCTTGACACCGCTTTCACAGCCAAACACACTCTGACCATCTACCCTGGCTTTGCCTCCCAGCACTCCCAACAAACATACTCAGGTTCAGTCTCACTCTCACTCCCGGCAGAAACCACCTCCCAAAGTGCAAACGTCCAAGCCATTTCTCCCATACGATAGGTCTAAGGTCTTAGCGCTCTTCCTGGTCCTCACCTTCCCTTGACACCGCTTTCACAGCCAAACACACTCTGGCCATCTGCTTTTGCCTTGCCTCCCACCACTCTCAAAACACATTCTCAGGCGCACTTTCACTCCCGGCACAGACCACATCCCAAAGTGCCAACACCCAAGCGATTTCTGCCGCATGCTACCTCTAAGGGCTTAGAGCTCTTGCTGGTCCTCACCTTCCCTTGACACCGCTTTCACAGCCAAACTCACTCTGCCCATCTGCCTTTGCCTTGCCTCCCAGCACTCCCAACACACAATCTCATTTTCAATCTCACTCTCACTCCCGGCACAGACCACCTCCCAAAAGTGCAAACGTCCAAGCCATTTCTCCCATGCGATAGGCCTAAGGGCTTAGAGCTGTTGCTGGTCCTCACCTTCCCTTGACACCGCTTTCACAGACAAACACACTCTGCCCATCTGCCTTTGCCTCAACTCCCAGCACTCCCAACACACTCTCACTCTCGGCACAGACCACCTCCCAAAGTGCCAACATCCAAGCGATTTCTGACGCACGCTACATCTAAGGGCTTAGAGCTGCTGCTGGTCCTCACCTTCCCTTGACACCGCTTTCACAGCCAAACACACTCTGCCCATCTACCCGGCTTTGCCTCCCAGCACTCACAACACACATTATCAGGCTCAATCTCACTCTCACTCCCGACACAGACCAGCAACCAAAGTGCCAACACCCAAGCCATTTCTTCCATACGATAGGCCTAAGGGCTTCGAGCTGTTGCTGGTCCTCACCTTCCCTTGACACCGCTTTCACAGCCAAACACACTCTGGCCATCTGCCTTTGCCCTGCCTCCCAGCACTCTCAAAACACACTCTCAGGCGCAATCTCACTTTCACTCTCGTCACAGACCACCTCCCAAAGTGCAAACGTCCAAGCGATTTCTGCCGCATGCTACATCTCAGGGCTTAGAGCTCTTGCTGGTCCTCACCTTCCCTTGACACCGCTTTCACAGCCAAACACACTCTGACCATATACCCTGACATTGCCTCCCAGCACTCCCAACACACATTCTCAGGCTCATTCTCACTCTCACTCCCGGCACAGGCCACCTCCCAAAAGTGCAAACGTCCAAGCCATTTCTCCCATGCGATAGGCCTAAGGGCTTAGAGCTGTTGCTGGTCCTCACCTTCCCTTGACACCGCTTTCACAGCCAAACACACTCTGCCCATCTGCCTTTGCCTCAACACCCAGCACTCCCAACACACTCTCACTCTCGGCACAGACCACCTCCCAAAGTGCCAACATCCATGCGATTTCTGACGCACGCTACATCTAAGGGCTTAGAGCTGCTGCTGGTCCTCACCTTCCCTTGACACCGCTTTCACAGCCAAACACACTCTGCCCATCTACCCGGCTTTGCCTCCCAGCACTCACAACACACATTCTCACTCTCGGCACAAACCACCTCCCAAACTGCAAACACCCAACCGATTTCTGCCGCATGATACATCTAAGGGCTTAGAGCTGTTGCTGGTCCTCACCTTCCCTTGACACCGCTTTCACTGCGAAACTCACTCTGCCCATCTGCCTTTGCCTTGCCTCCCAGCACTCCCAACACACATTCTCACTCTCGGCACAGACCACATCCCAAAGTGCCAACTCCCAAGCGATATCTGACGCACGCTACATCTAAGGGCTTAGAGATGTTGCTGGTCCTCACCTTCCCTTGACAGCGCTTTCACAGCCAAATTCACTCTGGCCATCTGCGCTGCCCTTGCCTCCCAGCACTCCCAACACACATTCTCAGGCTCGCTCTCACTCTCACTCCCGGCAGAAACCACCTCCCAAAGTGCAAACGTCCAAGCCATTTCTCCCATACGATAAGCCTAAGGGCTTAGAAGTGTTGCTGGTCCTCACCTTCCCTTGACACCGCTTTCACAGCCAAACTCACTCTGGCCATCTGCGCTGCCCTTGCCTCCCAGCACTCCCAACACACATTATCAGGCTCAATCTCACTCTCACTCCCGACACAGACCAGCAACCAAAGTGCCAACACCCAAGCCATTTCTTCCATACGATAGGCCTAAGGGCTTCGAGCTGTTGCTGGTCCTCACCTTCCCTTGACACCGCTTTCACAGCCAAACACACTCTGGCCATCTGCCTTTGCCCTGCCTCCCAGCACTCTCAAAACACACTCTCAGGCGCAATCTCACTTTCACTCTCGTCACAGACCACCTCCCAAAGTGCAAACGTCCAAGCGATTTCTGCCGCATGCTACATCTCAGGGCTTAGAGCTCTTGCTGGTCCTCACCTTCCCTTGACACCGCTTTCACAGCCAAACACACTCTGACCATCTACCCTGGCTTTGCCTCCCAGCACTCCCAACAAACATACTCAGGTTCAGTCTCACTCTCACTCCCGGCAGAAACCACCTCCCAAAGTGCAAACGTCCAAGCCATTTCTCCCATACGATAGGTCTAAGGTCTTAGCGCTCTTCCTGGTCCTCACCTTCCCTTGACACCGCTTTCACAGCCAAACACACTCTGGCCATCTGCTTTTGCCTTGCCTCCCACCACTCTCAAAACACATTCTCAGGCGCACTTTCACTCCCGGCACAGACCACATCCCAAAGTGCCAACACCCAAGCGATTTCTGCCGCATGCTACCTCTAAGGGCTTAGAGCTGTTGCTGGTCCTCACCTTCCCTTGACACCGCTTTCACAGCCAAACACACTCTGCCCATCTGCCTTTGCCTCAACTCCCAGCACTCCCAACACACTCTCACTCTCGGCACAGACCACCTCCCAAAGTGCCAACATCCAAGCGATTTCTGACGCACGCTACATCTAAGGGCTTAGAGCTGCTGCTGGTCCTCACCTTCCCTTGACACCGCTTTCACAGCCAAACACACTCTGCCCATCTACCCGGCTTTGCATCCCAGCACTCACAACACACATTCTCACTCTCGGCACAAACCACCTCCCAAACTGCAAACACCCAACCGATTTCTGCCGCATGATACATCTAAGGGCTTAGAGCTGTTGCTGGTCCTCACCTTCCCTTGACACCGCTTTCACTGCGAAACTCACTCTGCCCATCTGCCTTTGCCTTGCCTCCCAGCACTCCCAACACACATTCTCACTCTCGGCACAGACCACATCCCAAAGTGCCAACTCCCAAGCGATATCTGACGCACGCTACATGTAAGGGCTTAGAGATGTTGCTGGTCCTCACCTTCCCTTCACACCGCTTTCACAGCCAAATTCACTCTGGCCATCTGCGCTGCCCTTGCCTCCCAGCACTCCCAACACACATTCTCAGGCTCGCTCTCACTCTCACTCCCGGCAGAAACCACCTCCCAAAGTGCAAATGTCCAAGCCATTTCTCCCATACGATAAGCCTAAGGGCTTAGAACTGTTGCTGGTCCTCACCTTCCCTTGACACCGCTTTCACAGCCAAACTCACTCTGGCCATCTGCGCTGCCCTTGCCTCCCAGCACTCCCAACACACATTATCAGGCTCAATCTCACTCTCACTCCCGACACAGACCAGCAACCAAAGTACCAACACCCAAGCCATTTCTTCCATACGATAGGCCTAAGGGCTTCGAGCTGTTGCTGGTCCTCACCTTCCCTTGACACCGCTTTCACAGCCAAACACACTCTGGCCATCTGCCTTTGCCCTGCCTCCCAGCACTCTCAAAACACACTCTCAGGCTCAATCTCACTTTCACTCTCGTCACAGACCACCTCCCAAAGTGCAAACGTCCAAGCGATTTCTGCCGCATGCTACATCTCAGGGCTTAGAGCTCTTGCTGGTCCTCACCTTCCCTTGACACCGCTTTCACAGCCAAACACACTCTGACCATCTACCCTGGCTTTGCCTCCCAGCACTCCCAACAAACATACTCAGGTTCAGTCTCACTCTCACTCCCGGCAGAAACCACCTCCCAAAGTGCAAACGTCCAAGCCATTTCTCCCATACGATAGGTCTAAGGTCTTAGCGCTCTTCCTGGTCCTCACCTTCCCTTGACACCGCTTTCACAGCCAAACACACTCTGGCCATCTGCTTTTGCCTTGCCTCCCACCACTCTCAAAACACATTCTCAGGCGCACTTTCACTCCCGGCACAGACCACATCCCAAAGTGCCAACACCCAAGCGATTTCTGCCGCATGCTACCTCTAAGGGCTTAGAGCTCTTGCTGGTCCTCACCTTCCCTTGACACCGCTTTCACAGCCAAACTCACTCTGCCCATCTGCCTTTGCCTTGCCTCCCAGCACTCCCAACACACAATCTCATTTTCAATCTCACTCTCACTCCCGGCACAGACCACCTCCCAAAAGTGCAAACGTCCAAGCCATTTCTCCCATGCGATAGGCCTAAGGGCTTAGAGCTGTTGCTGGTCCTCACCTTCCCTTGACACCGCTTTCACAGACAAACACACTCTGCCCATCTGCCTTTGCCTCAACTCCCAGCACTCCCAACACACTCTCACTCTCGGCACAGACCACCTCCCAAAGTGCCAACATCCAAGAGATTTCTGACGCACGCTACATCTAAGGGCTTAGAGCTGTGGCTGGTCTTCACCTTCCCTTGACACCGCTTTCACATACAAACACACTCTGCCCATCTGCCTTTGCCCTGCCTCCCAGCACTCCCAACACACATTCTCAGGCTCAATCTCACTCTCACTCCCGGCACAGACCACCTCCCAAAGTGAAAACGTCCAAGCCATTTCTCCCATACGATAGGCCTAAGGGCTTCGAGCTGTTGCTGGTCCTCACCTTCCCTTGACACCGCTTTCAAATACAAACAAACTCTGGCCATATACCCTGACATTGCCTCCCAGCACTCCCAACACACATTCTCAGGCTCAATCTCACTCTCACTCCCGGCACAGGCCACCTCCCAAAAGTGCAAACGTCCAAGCCATTTCTCCCATGCGATAGGCCTAAGGGCTTCGAGCTGTTGCTGGTCCTCACCTTCCCTTGACACCGCTTTCACAGCCAAACACACTCTGCCCATCTGCCTTTGCCTCAACTCCCAGCACTCCCAACACACTCTCACTCTCGGCACAGACCACCTCCCAAAGTGCCAACATCCAAGCGATTTCTGACGCACGCTACATCTAAGGCCTTAGAGCTGCTGCTGGTCCTCACCTTCCCTTGACACCGCTTTCACAGCCAAACACACTCTGCCCATCTACCCGGCTTTGCCTCCCAGCACTCACAACACACATTCTCACTCTCGGCACAAACCACCTCCCAAACTGCAAACACCCAACCGATTTCTGCCGCATGATACATCTAAGGGCTTAGAGCTGTTGCTGGTCCTCACCTTCCCTTGACACCGCTTTCACAGCCAAACACACTCTGCCCATCTGCCTTTGCCTTGCCTCCCAGCACTCCCAACACACATTCTCACTCTCGGCACAGACCACATCCCAAAGTGCCAACTCCCAAGCGATATCTGACACACGCTACATCTAAGGGCTTAGAGATGTTGCTGGTCCTCACCTTCCCTTCACACCGCTTTCACAGCCAAATTCACTCTGGCAATCTGCGCTGCCCTTGCCTCCCAGCACTCCCAACACACATTCTCAGTCTCGCTCTCACTCTCACTCCCGGCAGAAACCACCTCCCAAAGTGCAAATGTCCAAGCCATTTCTCCCATACGATAAGCCTAAGGGCTTAGAACTGTTGCTGGTCCTCACCTTCCCTTGACACCGCTTTCACAGCCAAACACACTCTGGCCATCTGCCTTTGCCCTGCCTCCCAGCACTCTCAAAACACACTCTCAGGCGCAATCTCACTTTCACTCTCGTCACAGACCACCTCCCAAAGTGCAAACGTCCAAGCGATTTCTGCCGCATGCTACATCTCAGGGCTTAGAGCTCTTGCTGGTCCTCACCTTCCCTTGACACCGCTTTCACAGCCAAACACACTCTGACCATCTACCCTGGCTTTGCCTCCCAGCACTCCCAACAAACATACTCAGGTTCAGTCTCACTCTCACTCCCGGCAGAAACCACCTCCCAAAGTGCAAACGTCCAAGCCATTTCTCCCATACGATAGGCCTAAGGGCTTAGCGCTCTTGCTGGTCCTCACCTTCCCTTCATAGCGCTTTCACAGCCAAACACACTCGGGCCATCTGCTTTTGCCTTGCCTCCCACCACTCTCAAAACACATTCTCAGGCGCACTTTCACTCCCGGCACAGACCACATCCCAAAGTGCCAACACCCAAGCGATTTCTGCCGCATGCTACCTCTAAGGGCTTAGAGCTCTTGCTGGTCCTCACCTTCCCTTCACACCGCTTTCACAGCCAAACTCACTCTGCCCATCTGCCTTTGCCTTGCCTCCCAGCACTCCCAACACACACTCTCAGGCTCAATCTCACTCTCACTCCCGGCACAGACCACCTCCCAAAGTGAAAACGTCCAAGCCATTTCTCCCATACGATAGGCCTAAGGGCTTAGAGATGTTGCTGGTCTTCACCTTCCCTTGACACCGCTTTCACTGCGAAACTCACTCTGCCCATCTGCCTTTGCCTTGCCTCCCAGCACTCCCAACACACATTCTCAGGCTCACTCTCACTCTCACTCCCGGCAGAAACCACCTCCCAAAGTGCAAATGTCCAAGCCATTTCTCCCATACAATAGGCCTAAGGGCTTAGAGATGTTGCTGGTCTTCACCTTCCCTTGACACCGCTTTCACAGACAAAAACACTCTGGCCATCTGCTTTTGCCTTGCCTCCCAGCACTCCCAACACACATTCTCACTCTCGGCACAGACCACATCCCAAAGTGCCAACTCCCAAGCGATATCTGACGCACGCTACATGTAAGGGCTTAGAGATGTTGCTGGTCCTCACCTTCCCTTCACACCGCTTTCACAGCCAAATTCACTCTGGCCATCTGCGCTGCCCTTGACTCCCAGCACTCCCAACACACATTCTCAGGCTCGCTCTCACTCTCACTCCCGGCAGAAACCACCTCCCAAAGTGCAAATGTCCAAGCCATTTCTCCCATACGATAAGCCTAAGGGCTTAGAACTGTTGCTGGTCCTCACCTTCCCTTGACACCGCTTTCACAGCCAAACTCACTCTGGCCATCTGCGCTGCCCTTGCCTCCCAGCACTCCCAACACACATTATCAGGCTCAATCTCACTCTCACTCCCGACACAGACCAGCAACCAAAGTGCCAACACCCAAGCCATTTCTTCCATACGATAGGCCTAAGGGCTTCGAGCTGTTGCTGGTCCTCACCTTCCCTTGACACCGCTTTCACAGCCAAACACACTCTGGCCATCTGCCTTTGCCCTGCCTCCCAGCACTCTCAAAACACACTCTCAGGCGCAATCTCACTTTCACTCTCGTCACAGACCACCTCCCAAAGTGCAAACGTCCAAGCGATTTCTGCCGCATGCTACATCTCAGGGCTTAGAGCTCTTGCTGGTCCTCACCTTCCCTTCACACCGCTTTCACAGCCAAACACACTCTGACCATCTACCCTGGCTTTGCCTCCCAGCACTCCCAACAAACATACTCAGGTTCAGTCTCACTCTCACTCCCGGCAGAAACCACCTCCCAAAGTGCAAACGTCCAAGCCATTTCTCCCATACGATAGGTCTAAGGTCTTAGCGCTCTTCCTGGTCCTCACCTTCCCTTGACACCGCTTTCACAGCCAAACACACTCTGGCCATCTGCTTTTGCCTTGCCTCCCACCACTCTCAAAACACATTCTCAGGCGCACTTTCACTCCCGGCACAGACCACATCCCAAAGTGCCAACACCCAAGCGATTTCTGCCGCATGCTACCTCTAAGGGCTTAGAGCTCTTGCTGGTCCTCACCTTCCCTTGACACCGCTTTCACACACAAACACACTCTGCCCATCTGCCTTTGCCTTGCCTCCCAGCACTCCCAACACACAATCTCATTTTCAATCTCACTCTCACTCCCGGCACAGACCACCTCCCAAAAGTGCAAACGTCCAAGCCATTTCTCCCATGCGATAGGCCTAAGGGCTTAGAGCTGTTGCTGGTCCTCACCTTCCCTTGACACCACTTTCACAGACAAACACACTCTGCCCATCTGCCTTTGCCTCAACTCCCAGCACTCCCAACACACTCTCACTCTCGGCACAGACCACCTCCCAAAGTGCCAACATCCAAGCGATTTCTGACGCACGCTACATCTAAGGGCTTAGAGCTGTGGCTGGTCCTCACCTTCCCTTGACACCGCTTTCACAGCCAAACACACTCTGCCCATCTACCCGGCTTTGCCTCCCAGCACTCACAACACACATTCTCACTCTCGGCACAAACCACCTCCCAAACTGCAAACACCCAACCGATTTCTGCCGCATGATACATCTAAGGGCTTAGAGCTGTTGCTGGTCCTCACCTTCCCTTGACACCGCTTTCACTGCGAAACTCACTCTGCCCATCTGCCTTTGCCTTGCCTCCCAGCACTCCCAACACACATTCTCACTCTCGGCACAGACCACATCCCAAAGTGCCAACTCCCAAGCGATATCTGACGCACGCTACATGTAAGGGCTTAGAGATGTTGCTGGTCCTCACCTTCCCTTCACACCGCTTTCACAGCCAAATTCACTCTGGCCATCTGCGCTGCCCTTGCCTCCCAGCACTCCCAACACACATTCTCAGGCTCGCTCTCACTCTCACTCCCGGCAGAAACCACCTCCCAAAGTGCAAATGTCCAAGCCATTTCTCCCATACGATAAGCCTAAGGGCTTAGAACTGTTGCTGGTCCTCACCTTCCCTTGACACCGCTTTCACAGCCAAACTCACTCTGGCCATCTGCGCTGCCCTTGCCTCCCAGCACTCCCAACACACATTATCAGGCTCAATCTCACTCTCACTCCCGACACAGACCAGCAACCAAAGTGCCAACACCCAAGCCATTTCTTCCATACGATAGGCCTAAGGGCTTCGAGCTGTTGCTGGTCCTCACCTTCCCTTGACACCGCTTTCACAGCCAAACACACTCTGGCCATCTGCCTTTGCCCTGCCTCCCAGCACTCTCAAAACACACTCTCAGGCGCAATCTCACTTTCACTCTCGTCACAGACCACCTCCCAAAGTGCAAACGTCCAAGCGATTTCTGCCGCATGCTACATCTCAGGGCTTAGAGCTCTTGCTGGTCCTCACCTTCCCTTGACACCGCTTTCACAGCCAAACACACTCTGACCATCTACCCTGGCTTTGCCTCCCAGCACTCCCAACAAACATACTCAGGTTCAGTCTCACTCTCACTCCCGGCAGAAACCACCTCCCAAAGTGCAAACGTCCAAGCCATTTCTCCCATACGATAGGCCTAAGGGCTTAGCGCTCTTGCTGGTCCTCACCTTCCCTTCATAGCGCTTTCACAGCCAAACACACTCGGGCCATCTGCTTTTGCCTTGCCTCCCACCACTCTCAAAACACATTCTCAGGCGCACTTTCACTCCCGGCACAGACCACATCCCAAAGTGCCAACACCCAAGCGATTTCTGCCGCATGCTACCTCTAAGGGCTTAGAGCTCTTGCTGGTCCTCACCTTCCCTTGACACCGCTTTCACAGCCAAACTCACTCTGCCCATCTGCCTTTGCCTTGCCTCCCAGCACTCCCAACACACATTCTCAGGCTCACTGTCACTCTCACTCCCGGCACAAACCACCTCCCAATGTGCAAACATTAAAGCCATTTCTCCCATACGATAGGCCTAAGGGCTTCGAGCTGTTGCTGGTCCTCACCTTCCCTTGACACCGCTTTCACAGCCAAACTCACTCTGCCCATCTGCCTTTGCCTTGCCTCCCAGCACTCCCAACACACAATCTCAGGCTCAATCTCACTCTCACTCCCGGCACAGACCACCTCCCAAAGTGAAAACGTCCAAGCCATTTCTCCCATACGATAGGCCTAAGGGCTTAGAGATGTTGCTGGTCTTCACCTTCCCTTGACACCGCTTTCACAGACAAACACACTCTGGCCATCTGCCTTTGCCTTGCCTCCCCGCACTCCCAACACACTCTCACTCTCGGCACAGACCACCTCCCAAAGTGCCAAACTCCAAGCCATTTCTGACGCACGCTACATCTATGGGCTTAGAGCTGCTGCTGGTCCTCACCTTCCCTTGACACCGCTTTCACAGCCAAACACACTCTGCCCATCTACCCGGCTTTGCCTCCCAGCACTCACAACACACATTCTCACTCTCGGCACAAACCACCTCCCAAACTGCAAACACCCAACCGATTTCTGCCGCATGATACATCTAAGGGCTTAGAGCTGTTGCTGGTCCTCACCTTCCCTTGACACCGCTTTCACTGCGAAACTCATTCTGCCCATCTGCCTTTGCCTTGCCTCCCAGCACTCCCAACACACATTCTCACTCTCGGCACAGACCACATCCCAAAGTGCCAACTCCCAAGCGATATCTGACGCACGCTACATGTAAGGGCTTAGAGATGTTGCTGGTCCTCACCTTCCCTTCACACCGCTTTCACAGCCAAATTCACTCTGGCCATCTGCGCTGCCCTTGCCTCCCAGCACTCCCAACACACATTCTCAGGCTCGCTCTCACTCTCACTCCCGGCAGAAACCACCTCCCAAAGTGCAAATGTCCAAGCCATTTCTCCCATACGATAAGCCTAAGGGCTTAGAACTGTTGCTGGTCCTCACCTTCCCTTGACACCGCTTTCACAGCCAAACTCACTCTGGCCATCTGCGCTGCCCTTGCCTCCCAGCACTCCCAACACACATTATCAGGCTCAATCTCACTCTCACTCCCGACACAGACCAGCAACCAAAGTACCAACACCCAAGCCATTTCTTCCATACGATAGGCCTAAGGGCTTCAAGCTGTTGCTGGTCCTCACCTTCCCTTGACACCGCTTTCACAGCCAAACACACTCTGGCCATCTGCCTTTGCCCTGCCTCCCAGCACTCTCAAAACACACTCTCAGGCGCAATCTCACTTTCACTCTCGTCACAGACCACCTCCCAAAGTGCAAACGTCCAAGCGATTTCTGCCGCATGCTACATCTCAGGGCTTAGAGCTCTTGCTGGTCCTCACCTTCCCTTGACACCGCTTTCACAGCCAAACACACTCTGACCATCTACCCTGGCTTTGCCTCCCAGCACTCCCAACAAACATACTCAGGTTCAGTCTCACTCTCACTCCCGGCAGAAACCACCTCCCAAAGTGCAAACGTCCAAGCCATTTCTCCCATACGATAGGTCTAAGGTCTTAGCGCTCTTCCTGGTCCTCACCTTCCCTTGACACCGCTTTCACAGCCAAACACACTCTGGCCATCTGCTTTTGCCTTGCCTCCCACCACTCTCAAAACACATTCTCAGGCGCACTTTCACTCCCGGCACAGACCACATCCCAAAGTGCCAACACCCAAGCGATTTCTGCCGCATGCTACCTCTAAGGGCTTAGAGCTCTTGCTGGTCCTCACCTTCCCTTGACACCGCTTTCACAGCCAAACTCACTCTGCCCATCTGCCTTTGCCTTGCCTCCCAGCACTCCCAACACACAATCTCATTTTCAATCTCACTCTCACTCCCGGCACAGACCACCTCCCAAAAGTGCAAACGTCCAAGCCATTTCTCCCATGCGATAGGCCTAAGGGCTTAGAGCTGTTGCTGGTCCTCACCTTCCCTTGACACCGCTTTCACAGACAAACACACTCTGCCCATCTGCCTTTGCCTCAACTCCCAGCACTCCCAACACACTCTCACTCTCGGCACAGACCACCTCCCAAAGTGCCAACATCCAAGCGATTTCTGACGCACGCTACATCTAAGGGCTTAGAGCTGTGGCTGGTCCTCACCTTCCCTTCACACCGCTTTCACAGCCAAACACACTCTGCCCATCTGCCTTTGCCCTGCCTCCCAGCACTCCCAACACACATTCTCAGGCTCAATCTCACTCTCACTCCCGGCACAGGCCACCTCCCAAAAGTGCAAACGTCCAAGCCATTTCTCCCATGCGATAGGCCTAAGGGCTTCGAGCTGTTGCTGGTCCTCACCTTCCCTTGACACCGCTTTCACAGCCAAACACACTCTGCCCATCTGCCTTTGCCTCAACTCCCAGCACTCCCAACACACTCTCACTCTCGGCACAGACCACCTCCCAAAGTGCCAACATCCAAGCGATTTCTGACGCACGCTACATCTAAGGGCTTAGAGCTGCTGCTGGTCCTCACCTTCCCTTGACACCGCTTTCACAGCCAAACACACTCTGCCCATCTACCCGGCTTTGCCTCCCAGCACTCACAACACACATTCTCACTCTCGGCACAAACCACCTCCCAAACTGCAAACACCCAACCGATTTCTGCCGCATGATACATCTAAGGGCTTAGAGCTGTTGCTGGTCCTCACCTTCCCTTGACACCGCTTTCACTGCGAAACTCACTCTGCCCATCTGCCTTTGCCTTGCCTCCCAGCACTCCCAACACACATTCTCACTCTCGGCACAGACCACATCCCAAAGTGCCAACTCCCAAGCGATATCTGACGCACGCTACATCTAAGGGCTTAGAGATGTTGCTGGTCCTCACCTTCCCTTCACACCGCTTTCACAGCCAAATTCACTCTGGCCATCTGCGCTGCCCTTGCCTCCCAGCACTCCCAACACACATTCTCAGTCTCGCTCTCACTCTCACTCCCGGCAGAAACCACCTCCCAAAGTGCAAATGTCCAAGCCATTTCTCCCATACGATAAGCCTAAGGGCTTAGAACTGTTGCTGGTCCTCACCTTCCCTTGACACCGCTTTCACAGCCAAACTCACTCTGGCCATCTGCACTGCCCTTGCCTCCCAGCACTCCCAACACACATTCTCAGGCTCAATCTCACTCTCACTCCCGACACAGACCAGCAACCAAAGTGCCAACACCCAAGCCATTTCTTCCATACGATAGGCCTAAGGGCTTCGAGCTGTTGCTGGTCCTCACCTTCCCTTGACACCGCTTTCACAGTCAAACACACTCTGGCCATCTGCCTTTGCCCTGCCTCCCAGCACTCTCAAAACACACTCTCAGGCGCAATCTCACTTTCACTCTCGTCACAGACCACCTCCCAAAGTGCAAACGTCCAAGCGATTTCTGCCGCATGCTACATCTCAGGGCTTAGAGCTCTTGCTGGTCCTCACCTTCCCTTGACACCGCTTTCACAGCCAAACACACTCTGACCATCTACCCTGGCTTTGCCTCCCAGCACTCCCAACAAACATACTCAGGTTCAGTCTCACTCTCACTCCCGGCAGAAACCACCTCCCAAAGTGCAAACGTCCAAGCCATTTCTCCCATACGATAGGCCTAAGGGCTTAGCGCTCTTGCTGGTCCTCACCTTCCCTTCATAGCGCTTTCACAGCCAAACACACTCGGGCCATCTGCTTTTGCCTTGCCTCCCACCACTCTCAAAACACATTCTCAGGCGCACTTTCACTCCCGGCACAGACCACATCCCAAAGTGCCAACACCCAAGCGATTTCTGCCGCATGCTACCTCTAAGGGCTTAGAGCTCTTGCTGGTCCTCACCTTCCCTTGACACCGCTTTCACAGCCAAACTCACTCTGCCCATCTGCCTTTGCCTTGCCTACCAGCACTCCCAACACACATTCTCAGGCTCACTGTCACTCTCACTCCCGGCACAAACCACCTCCCAATGTGCAAACATTAAAGCCATTTCTCCCATACGATAGGCCTAAGGGCTTCGAGCTGTTGCTGGTCCTCACCTTCCCTTGACACCGCTTTCACAGCCAAACTCACTCTGCCCATCTGCCTTTGCCTTGCCTCCCAGCACTCCCAACACACACTCTCAGGCTCAATCTCACTCTCACTCCCGGCACAGACCACCTCCCAAAGTGAAAACGTCCAAGCCATTTCTCCCATACGATAGGCCTAAGGGCTTAGAGATGTTGCTGGTCTTCACCTTCCCTTGACACCGCTTTCACAGACAAACACACTCTGGCCATCTGCCTTTGCCTTGCCTCCCCGCACTCCCAACACACTCTCACTCTCGGCACAGACCACCTCCCAAAGTGCCAAACTCCAAGCCATTTCTGACGCACGCTACATCTATGGGCTTAGAGCTGCTGCTGGTCCTCACCTTCCCTTGACACCGCTTTCACAGCCAAACACACTCTGCCCATCTACCCGGCTTTGCCTCCCAGCACTCACAACACACATTCTCACTCTCGGCACAAACCACCTCCCAAACTGCAAACACCCAACCGATTTCTGCCGCATGATACATCTAAGGGCTTAGAGCTGTTGCTGGTCCTCACCTTCCCTTGACACCGCTTTCACTGCGAAACTCATTCTGCCCATCTGCCTTTGCCTTGCCTCCCAGCACTCCCAACACACATTCTCACTCTCGGCACAGACCACATCCCAAAGTGCCAACTCCCAAGCGATATCTGACGCACGCTACATGTAAGGGCTTAGAGATGTTGCTGGTCCTCACCTTCCCTTCACACCGCTTTCACAGCCAAATTCACTCTGGCCATCTGCGCTGCCCTTGCCTCCCAGCACTCCCAACACACATTCTCAGTCTCGCTCTCACTCTCACTCCCGGCAGAAACCACCTCCCAAAGTGCAAATGTCCATGCCATTTCTCCCATACGATAAGCCTAAGGGCTTAGAACTGTTGCTGGTCCTCACCTTCCCTTGACACCGCTTTCACAGCCAAACTCACTCTGGCCATCTGCACTGCCCTTGCCTCCCAGCACTCCCAACACACATTCTCAGGCTCAATCTCACTCTCACTCCCGACACAGACCAGCAACCAAAGTGCCAACAGCCAAGCCATTTCTTCCATACGATAGGCCTAAGGGCTTCGAGCTGTTGCTGGTCCTCACCTTCCCTTGACACCGCTTTCACAGCCAAACACACTCTGGCCATCTGCCTTTGCCCTGCCTCCCAGCACTCTCAAAACACACTCTCAGGCGCAATCTCACTTTCACTCTCGTCACAGACCACCTCCCAAAGTGCAAACGTCCAAGCGATTTCTGCCGCATGCTACATCTCAGGGCTTAGAGCTCTTGCTGGTCCTCACCTTCCCTTGACACCGCTTTCACAGCCAAACACACTCTGACCATCTACCCTGGCTTTGCCTCCCAGCACTCCCAACAAACATACTCAGGTTCAGTCTCACTCTCACTCCCGGCAGAAACCACCTCCCAAAGTGCAAACGTCCAAGCCATTTCTCCCATACGATAGGCCTAAGGGCTTAGCGCTCTTGCTGGTCCTCACCTTCCCTTCATAGCGCTTTCACAGCCAAACACACTCGGGCCATCTGCTTTTGCCTTGCCTCCCACAACTCTCAAAACACATTCTCAGGCGCACTTTCACTCCCGGCACAGACCACATCCCAAAGTGCCAACACCCAAGCGATTTCTGCCGCATGATACATCTAAGGGCTTAGAGCTCTTGCTGGTCCTCACCTTCCCTTGACACCGCTTTCACAGCCAAACTCACTCTGCCCATCTGCCTTTGCCTTGCCTCCCAGCACTCCCAACACACATTCTCAGGCTCACTGTCACTCTCACTCCCGGCACAAACCACCTCCCAATGTGCAAACATTAAAGCCATTTCTCCCATACGATAGGCCTAAGGGCTTCGAGCTGTTGCTGGTCCTCACCTTCCCTTGACACCGCTTTCACAGCCAAACTCACTCTGCCCATCTGCCTTTGCCTTGCCTCCCAGCACTCCCAACACACACTCTCAGGCTCAATCTCACTCTCACTCCCGGCACAGACCACCTCCCAAAGTGAAAACGTCCAAGCCATTTCTCCCATGCGATAGGCCTAAGGGCTTAGAGATGTTGCTGGTCTTCACCTTCCCTTGACACCGCTTTCACAGACAAACACACTCTGGCCATCTGCCTTTGCCTTGCCTCCCCGCACTCCCAACACACTCTCACTCTCGGCACAGACCACCTCCCAAAGTGCCAAACTCCAAGCCATTTCTGACGCACGCTACATCTAAGGCCTTAGAGCTGCTGCTGGTCCTCACCTTCCCTTGACACCGCTTTCACAGCCAAACACACTCTGCCCATCTACCCGGCTTTGCCTCCCAGCACTCACAACACACATTCTCACTCTCGGCACAAACCACCTCCCAAACTGCAAACACCCAACCGATTTCTGCCGCATGATACATCTAAGGGCTTAGAGCTGTTGCTGGTCCTCACCTTCCCTTGACACCGCTTTCACTGCGAAACTCATTCTGCCCATCTGCCTTTGCCTTGCCTCCCAGCACTCCCAACACACATTCTCACTCTCGGCACAGACCACATCCCAAAGTGCCAACTCCCAAGCGATATCTGACGCACGCTACATGTAAGGGCTTAGAGATGTTGCTGGTCCTCACCTTCCCTTCACACCGCTTTCACAGCCAAATTCACTCTGGCCATCTGCGCTGCCCTTGCCTCCCAGCACTCCCAACACACATTCTCAGTCTCGCTCTCACTCTCACTCCCGGCAGAAACCACCTCCCAAAGTGCAAATGTCCATGCCATTTCTCCCATACGATAAGCCTAAGGGCTTAGAACTGTTGCTGGTCCTCACCTTCCCTTGACACCGCTTTCACAGCCAAACTCACTCTGGCCATCTGCACTGCCCTTGCCTCCCAGCACTCCCAACACACATTCTCAGGCTCAATCTCACTCTCACTCCCGACACAGACCAGCAACCAAAGTGCCAACACCCAAGCCATTTCTTCCATACGATAGGCCTAAGGGCTTCGAGCTGTTGCTGGTCCTCACCTTCCCTTGACACCGCTTTCACAGCCAAACACACTCTGGCCATCTGCCTTTGCCCTGCCTCCCAGCACTCTCAAAACACACTCTCAGGCGCAATCTCACTTTCACTCTCGTCACAGACCACCTCCCAAAGTGCAAACGTCCAAGCGATTTCTGCCGCATGCTACATCTCAGGGCTTAGAGCTCTTGCTGGTCCTCACCTTCCCTTGACACCGCTTTCACAGCCAAACACACTCTGACCATCTACCCTGGCTTTGCCTCCCAGCACTCCCAACAAACATACTCAGGTTCAGTCTCACTCTCACTCCCGGCAGAAACCACCTCCCAAAGTGCAAACGTCCAAGCCATTTCTCCCATACGATAGGTCTAAGGTCTTAGCGCTCTTCCTGGTCCTCACCTTCCCTTGACACCGCTTTCACAGCCAAACACACTCTGGCCATCTGCTTTTGCCTTGCCTCCCACCACTCTCAAAACACATTCTCAGGCGCACTTTCACTCCCGGCACAGACCACATCCCAAAGTGCCAACACCCAAGCGATTTCTGCCGCATGCTACCTCTAAGGGCTTAGAGCTCTTGCTGGTCCTCACCTTCCCTTGACACCCGCTTTCACAGCCAAACTCACTCTGCCCATCTGCCTTTGCCTTGCCTCCCAGCACTCCCAACACACATTCTCAGGCTCACTGTCACTCTCACTCCCGGCACAAACCACCTCCCAATGTGCAAACATTAAAGCCATTTCTCCCATACGATAGGCCTAAGGGCTTCGAGCTGTTGCTGGTCCTCACCTTCCCTTGACACCGCTTTCACAGCCAAACTCACTCTGCCCATCTGCCTTTGCCTTGCCTCCCAGCACTCCCAACACACAATCTCAGGCTCAATCTCACTCTCACTCCCGGCACAGACCACCTCCCAAAGTGAAAACGTCCAAGCCATTTCTCCCATGCGATAGGCCTAAGGGCTTAGAGATGTTGCTGGTCTTCACCTTCCCTTGACACCGCTTTCACAGACAAACACACTCTGCCCATCTGCCTTTGCCTCAACTCCCAGCACTCCCAACACACTCTCACTCTCGGCACAGACCACCTCCCAAAGTGCCAACATCCAAGCGATTTCTGACGCACGCTACATCTCAGGGCTTAGAGCTCTTGCTGGTCCTCACCTTCCCTTGACACCCGCTTTCACAGCCAAACACACTCTGCCCATCTACCCGGCTTTGCCTCCCAGCACTCACAACACACATTCTCACTCTCGGCACAAACCACCTCCCAAACTGCAAACACCCAACCGATTTCTGCCGCATGATACATCTAAGGGCTTAGAGCTGTTGCTGGTCCTCACCCTTCCCTTGACACCCGCTTTCACTGCGAAACTCATTCTGCCCATCTGCCTTTGCCTTGCCTCCCAGCACTCCCAACACACATTCTCACTCTCGGCACAGACCACATCCCAAAGTGCCAACTCCCAAGCGATATCTGACGCACAGCTACATGTAAGGGCTTAGAGATGTTGCTGGTCCTCACCTTCCCTTCACACCGCTTTCACAGCCAAATTCACTCTGGCCATCTGCGCTGCCCTTGCCTCCCAGCACTCCCAACACACATTCTCAGGCTCGCTCTCACTCTCACTCCCGGCAGAAACCACCTCCCAAAGTGCAAATGTCCAAGCCATTTCTCCCATACGATAAGCCTAAGGGCTTAGAAACTGTTGCTGGTCCTCACCTTCCCTTGACACCGCTTTCACAGCCAAACTCACTCTGGCCATCTGCACTGCCCTTGCCTCCCAGCACTCCCAACACACATTATCAGGCTCAATCTCAATCTCACTCTCACTCCCGACACAGACCAGCAACCAAAGTGCCAACACCCAAGCCATTTCTTCCATACGATAGGCCTAAGGGCTTCGAGCTGTTGCTGGTCCTCACCTTCCCTTGACACCGCTTTCACAGCCAAACACACTCTGGCCATCTGCCTTTGCCCTGCCTCCCAGCACTCTCAAAACACACTCTCAGGCGCAATCTCACTTTCACTCTCGTCACAGACCACCTCCCAAAGTGCAAACGTCCAAGCGATTTCTGCCGCATGCTACATCTCAGGGCTTAGAGCTCTTGCTGGTCCTCACCTTCCCTTGACACCGCTTTCACAGCCAAACACACTCTGACCATCTACCCTGGCTTTGCCTCCCAGCACTCCCAACAAACATACTCAGGTTCAGTCTCACTCTCACTCCCGGCAGAAACCACCTCCCAAAGTGCAAACGTCCAAGCCATTTCTCCCATACGATAGGTCTAAGGTCTTAGCGCTCTTCCTGGTCCTCACCTTCCCTTGACACCGCTTTCACAGCCAAACACACTCTGGCCATCTGCTTTTGCCTTGCCTCCCACCACTCTCAAAACACATTCTCAGGCGCACTTTCACTCCCGGCACAGACCACATCCCAAAGTGCCAACACCCAAGCGATTTCTGCCGCATGCTACCTCTAAGGGCTTAGAGCTCTTGCTGGTCCTCACCTTCCCTTGACACCGCTTTCACAGCCAAACTCACTCTGCCCATCTGCCTTTGCCTTGCCTCCCAGCACTCCCAACACACATTCTCAGGCTCACTGTCACTCTCACTCCCGGCACAAACCACCTCCCAATGTGCAAACATTAAAGCCATTTCTCCCATACGATAGGCCTAAGGGCTTCGAGCTGTTGCTGGTCCTCACCTTCCCTTGACACCGCTTTCACAGCCAAACTCACTCTGCCCATCTGCCTTTGCCTTGCCTCCCAGCACTCCCAACACACACTCTCAGGCTCAATCTCACTCTCACTCCCGGCACAGACCACCTCCCAAAGTGAAAACGTCCAAGCCATTTCTCCCATGCGATAGGCCTAAGGGCTTAGAGATGTTGCTGGTCTTCACCTTCCCTTGACACCGCTTTCACAGACAAACACACTCTGGCCATCTGCCTTTGCCTTGCCTCCCCGCACTCCCAACACACTCTCACTCTCGGCACAGACCACCTCCCAAAGTGCCAAACTCCAAGCCATTTCTGACGCACGCTACATCTAAGGCCTTAGAGCTGCTGCTGGTCCTCACCTTCCCTTGACACCGCTTTCACAGCCAAACACACTCTGCCCATCTACCCGGCTTTGCCTCCCAGCACTCACAACACACATTCTCACTCTCGGCACAAACCACCTCCCAAACTGCAAACACCCAACCGATTTCTGCCGCATGATACATCTAAGGGCTTAGAGCTGTTGCTGGTCCTCACCTTCCCTTGACACCGCTTTCACTGCGAAACTCATTCTGCCCATCTGCCTTTGCCTTGCCTCCCAGCACTCCCAACACACATTCTCACTCTCGGCACAGACCACATCCCAAAGTGCCAACTCCCAAGCGATATCTGACGCACGCTACATGTAAGGGCTTAGAGATGTTGCTGGTCCTCACCTTCCCTTCACACCGCTTTCACAGCCAAATTCACTCTGGCCATCTGCGCTGCCCTTGCCTCCCAGCACTCCCAACACACATTCTCAGGCTCGCTCTCACTCTCACTCCCGGCAGAAACCACCTCCCAAAGTGCAAATGTCCAAGCCATTTCTCCCATACGATAAGCCTAAGGGCTTAGAACTGTTGCTGGTCCTCACCTTCCCTTGACACCGCTTTCACAGCCAAACTCACTCTGGCCATCTGCACTGCCCTTGCCTCCCAGCACTCCCAACACACATTATCAGGCTCAATCTCACTCTCACTCCCGACACAGACCAGCAACCAAAGTGCCAACACCCAAGCCATTTCTTCCATACGATAGGCCTAAGGGCTTCGAGCTGTTGCTGGTCCTCACCTTCCCTTGACACCGCTTTCACAGCCAAACACACTCTGGCCATCTGCCTTTGCCCTGCCTCCCAGCACTCTCAAAACACACTCTCAGGCGCAATCTCACTTTCACTCTCGTCACAGACCACCTCCCAAAGTGCAAACGTCCAAGCGATTTCTGCCGCATGCTACATCTCAGGGCTTAGAGCTCTTGCTGGTCCTCACCTTCCCTTGACACCGCTTTCACAGCCAAACACACTCTGACCATCTACCCTGGCTTTGCCTCCCAGCACTCCCAACAAACATACTCAGGTTCAGTCTCACTCTCACTCCCGGCAGAAACCACCTCCCAAAGTGCAAACGTCCAAGCCATTTCTCCCATACGATAGGTCTAAGGTCTTAGCGCTCTTCCTGGTCCTCACCTTCCCTTGACACCGCTTTCACAGCCAAACACACTCTGGCCATCTGCTTTTGCCTTGCCTCCCACCACTCTCAAAACACATTCTCAGGCGCACTTTCACTCCCGGCACAGACCACATCCCAAAGTGCCAACACCCAAGCGATTTCTGCCGCATGCTACCTCTAAGGGCTTAGAGCTCTTGCTGGTCCTCACCTTCCCTTGACACCGCTTTCACAGCCAAACTCACTCTGCCCATCTGCCTTTGCCTTGCCTCCCAGCACTCCCAACACACATTCTCAGGCTCACTGTCACTCTCACTCCCGGCACAAACCACCTCCCAATGTGCAAACATTAAAGCCATTTCTCCCATACGATAGGCCTAAGGGCTTCGAGCTGTTGCTGGTCCTCACCTTCCCTTGACACCGCTTTCACAGCCAAACTCACTCTGCCCATCTGCCTTTGCCTTGCCTCCCAGCACTCCCAACACACACTCTCAGGCTCAATCTCACTCTCACTCCCGGCACAGACCACCTCCCAAAGTGAAAACGTCCAAGCCATTTCTCCCATACGATAGGCCTAAGGGCTTAGAGATGTTGCTGGTCTTCACCTTCCCTTGACACCGCTTTCACAGACAAACACACTCTGGCCATCTGCCTTTGCCTTGCCTCCCCGCACTCCCAACACACTCTCACTCTCGGCACAGACCACCTCCCAAAGTGCCAAACTCCAAGCCATTTCTGACGCACGCTACATCTATGGGCTTAGAGCTGCTGCTGGTCCTCACCTTCCCTTGACACCGCTTTCACAGCCAAACACACTCTGCCCATCTACCCGGCTTTGCCTCCCAGCACTCACAACACACATTCTCACTCTCGGCACAAACCACCTCCCAAACTGCAAACACCCAACCGATTTCTGCCGCATGATACATCTAAGGGCTTAGAGCTGTTGCTGGTCCTCACCTTCCCTTGACACCGCTTTCACTGCGAAACTCATTCTGCCCATCTGCCTTTGCCTTGCCTCCCAGCACTCCCAACACACATTCTCACTCTCGGCACAGACCACATCCCAAAGTGCCAACTCCCAAGCGATATCTGACGCACGCTACATGTAAGGGCTTAGAGATGTTGCTGGTCCTCACCTTCCCTTCACACCGCTTTCACAGCCAAATTCACTCTGGCCATCTGCGCTGCCCTTGCCTCCCAGCACTCCCAACACACATTCTCAGTCTCGCTCTCACTCTCACTCCCGGCAGAAACCACCTCCCAAAGTGCAAATGTCCATGCCATTTCTCCCATACGATAAGCCTAAGGGCTTAGAACTGTTGCTGGTCCTCACCTTCCCTTGACACCGCTTTCACAGCCAAACTCACTCTGGCCATCTGCACTGCCCTTGCCTCCCAGCACTCCCAACACACATTCTCAGGCTCAATCTCACTCTCACTCCCGACACAGACCAGCAACCAAAGTGCCAACAGCCAAGCCATTTCTTCCATACGATAGGCCTAAGGGCTTCGAGCTGTTGCTGGTCCTCACCTTCCCTTGACACCGCTTTCACAGCCAAACACACTCTGGCCATCTGCCTTTGCCCTGCCTCCCAGCACTCTCAAAACACACTCTCAGGCGCAATCTCACTTTCACTCTCGTCACAGACCACCTCCCAAAGTGCAAACGTCCAAGCGATTTCTGCCGCATGCTACATCTCAGGGCTTAGAGCTCTTGCTGGTCCTCACCTTCCCTTGACACCGCTTTCACAGCCAAACACACTCTGACCATCTACCCTGGCTTTGCCTCCCAGCACTCCCAACAAACATACTCAGGTTCAGTCTCACTCTCACTCCCGGCAGAAACCACCTCCCAAAGTGCAAACGTCCAAGCCATTTCTCCCATACGATAGGCCTAAGGGCTTAGCGCTCTTGCTGGTCCTCACCTTCCCTTCATAGCGCTTTCACAGCCAAACACACTCGGGCCATCTGCTTTTGCCTTGCCTCCCACCACTCTCAAAACACATTCTCAGGCGCACTTTCACTCCCGGCACAGACCACATCCCAAAGTGCCAACACCCAAGCGATTTCTGCCGCATGATACATCTAAGGGCTTAGAGCTCTTGCTGGTCCTCACCTTCCCTTGACACCGCTTTCACAGCCAAACTCACTCTGCCCATCTGCCTTTGCCTTGCCTCCCAGCACTCCCAACACACATTCTCAGGCTCACTGTCACTCTCACTCCCGGCACAAACCACCTCCCAATGTGCAAACATTAAAGCCATTTCTCCCATACGATAGGCCTAAGGGCTTCGAGCTGTTGCTGGTCCTCACCTTCCCTTGACACCGCTTTCACAGCCAAACTCACTCTGCCCATCTGCCTTTGCCTTGCCTCCCAGCACTCCCAACACACACTCTCAGGCTCAATCTCACTCTCACTCCCGGCACAGACCACCTCCCAAAGTGAAAACGTCCAAGCCATTTCTCCCATGCGATAGGCCTAAGGGCTTAGAGATGTTGCTGGTCTTCACCTTCCCTTGACACCGCTTTCACAGACAAACACACTCTGGCCATCTGCCTTTGCCTTGCCTCCCCGCACTCCCAACACACTCTCACTCTCGGCACAGACCACCTCCCAAAGTGCCAAACTCCAAGCCATTTCTGACGCACGCTACATCTATGGGCTTAGAGCTGCTGCTGGTCCTCACCTTCCCTTGACACCGCTTTCACAGCCAAACACACTCTGCCCATCTACCCGGCTTTGCCTCCCAGCACTCACAACACACATTCTCACTCTCGGCACAAACCACCTCCCAAACTGCAAACACCCAACCGATTTCTGCCGCATGATACATCTAAGGGCTTAGAGCTGTTGCTGGTCCTCACCTTCCCTTGACACCGCTTTCACTGCGAAACTCATTCTGCCCATCTGCCTTTGCCTTGCCTCCCAGCACTCCCAACACACATTCTCACTCTCGGCACAGACCACATCCCAAAGTGCCAACTCCCAAGCGATATCTGACGCACGCTACATCTAAGGGCTTAGAGATGTTGCTGGTCCTCACCTTCCCTTCACACCGCTTTCACAGCCAAATTCACTCTGGCCATCTGCGCTGCCCTTGCCTCCCAGCACTCCCAACACACATTCTCAGTCTCGCTCTCACTCTCACTCCCGGCAGAAACCACCTCCCAAAGTGCAAATGTCCAAGCCATTTCTCCCATACGATAAGCCTAAGGGCTTAGAACTGTTGCTGGTCCTCACCTTCCCTTGACACCGCTTTCACAGCCAAACTCACTCTGGCCATCTGCGCTGCCCTTGCCTCCCAGCACTCCCAACACACATTCTCAGGCTCAATCTCACTCTCACTCCCGACACAGACCAGCAACCAAAGTGCCAACACCCAAGCCATTTCTTCCATACGATAGGCCTAAGGGCTTCGAGCTGTTGCTGGTCCTCACCTTCCCTTGACACCGCTTTCACAGCCAAACACACTCTGGCCATCTGCCTTTGCCCTGCCTCCCAGCACTCTCAAAACACACTCTCAGGCGCAATCTCACTTTCACTCTCGTCACAGACCACCTCCCAAAGTGCAAACGTCCAAGCGATTTCTGCCGCATGCTACATCTCAGGGCTTAGAGCTCTTGCTGGTCCTCACCTTCCCTTCACACCGCTTTCACAGCCAAACACACTCTGACCATCTACCCTGGCTTTGCCTCCCAGCACTCCCAACAAACATACTCAGGTTCAGTCTCACTCTCACTCCCGGCAGAAACCACCTCCCAAAGTGCAAACGTCCAAGCCATTTCTCCCATACGATAGGTCTAAGGTCTTAGCGCTCTTCCTGGTCCTCACCTTCCCTTGACACCGCTTTCACAGCCAAACACACTCTGGCCATCTGCTTTTGCCTTGCCTCCCACCACTCTCAAAACACATTCTCAGGCGCACTTTCACTCCTGGCACAGACCACATCCCAAAGTGCCAACACCCAAGCGATTTCTGCCGCATGCTACCTCTAAGGGCTTAGAGCTCTTGCTGGTCCTCACCTTCCCTTGACACCGCTTTCACACACAAACACACTCTGCCCATCTGCCTTTGCCTTGCCTCCCAGCACTCCCAACACACATTCTCAGGCTCAATCTCACTCTCACTCCCGGCACAGGCCACCTCCCAAAAGTGCAAACGTCCAAGCCATTTCTCCCATACGATAGGCCTAAGGGCTTCGAGCTGTTGCTGGTCCTCACCTTCCCTTGACACCGCTTTCACAGCCAAACTCACTCTGCCCATCTGCCTTTGCCTTGCCTCCCAGCACTCCCAACACACACTCTCAGGCTCAATCTCACTCTCACTCCCGGCACAGACCACCTCCCAAAGTGAAAACGTCCAAGCCATTTCTCCCATGCGATAGGCCTAAGGGCTTAGAGATGTTGCTGGTCTTCACCTTCCCTTGACACCGCTTTCACAGACAAACACACTCTGGCCATCTGCCTTTGCCTTGCCTCCCCGCACTCCCAACACACTCTCACTCTCGGCACAGACCACCTCCCAAAGTGCCAAACTCCAAGCCATTTCTGACGCACGCTACATCTATGGGCTTAGAGCTGCTGCTGGTCCTCACCTTCCCTTGACACCGCTTTCACAGCCAAACACACTCTGCCCATCTACCCGGCTTTGCCTCCCAGCACTCACAACACACATTCTCACTCTCGGCACAAACCACCTCCCGAACTGCAAACACCCAACCGATTTCTGCCGCATGATACATCTAAGGGCTTAGAGCTGTTGCTGGTCCTCACCTTCCCTTGACACCGCTTTCACTGCGAAACTCATTCTGCCCATCTGCCTTTGCCTTGCCTCCCAGCACTCCCAACACACATTCTCACTCTCGGCACAGACCACATCCCAAAGTGCCAACTCCCAAGCGATATCTGACGCACGCTACATGTAAGGGCTTAGAGATGTTGCTGGTCCTCACCTTCCCTTCACACCGCTTTCACAGCCAAATTCACTCTGGCCATCTGCGCTGCCCTTGCCTCCCAGCACTCCCAACACACATTCTCAGGCTCGCTCTCACTCTCACTCCCGGCAGAAACCACCTCCCAAAGTGCAAATGTCCAAGCCATTTCTCCCATACGATAAGCCTAAGGGCTTAGAACTGTTGCTGGTCCTCACCTTCCCTTGACACCGCTTTCACAGCCAAACTCACTCTGGCCATCTGCGCTGCCCTTGCCTCCCAGCACTCCCAACACACATTCTCAGGCTCAATCTCACTCTCACTCCCGACACAGACCAGCAACCAAAGTGCCAACACCCAAGCCATTTCTTCCATACGATAGGCCTAAGGGCTTCGAGCTGTTGCTGGTCCTCACCTTCCCTTGACACCGCTTTCACAGCCAAACACACTCTGGCCATCTGCCTTTGCCCTGCCTCCCAGCACTCTCAAAACACACTCTCAGGCGCAATCTCACTTTCACTCTCGTCACAGACCACCTCCCAAAGTGCAAACGTCCAAGCGATTTCTGCCGCATGCTACATCTCAGGGCTTAGAGCTCTTGCTGGTCCTCACCTTCCCTTCACACCGCTTTCACAGCCAAACACACTCTGACCATCTACCCTGGCTTTGCCTCCCAGCACTCCCAACAAACATACTCAGGTTCAGTCTCACTCTCACTCCCGGCAGAAACCACCTCCCAAAGTGCAAACGTCCAAGCCATTTCTCCCATACGATAGGTCTAAGGTCTTAGCGCTCTTCCTGGTCCTCACCTTCCCTTGACACCGCTTTCACAGCCAAACACACTCTGGCCATCTGCTTTTGCCTTGCCTCCCACCACTCTCAAAACACATTCTCAGGCGCACTTTCACTCCCGGCACAGACCACATCCCAAAGTGCCAACACCCAAGCGATTTCTGCCGCATGCTACCTCTAAGGGCTTAGAGCTCTTGCTGGTCCTCACCTTCCCTTGACACCGCTTTCACACACAAACACACTCTGCCCATCTGCCTTTGCCTTGCCTCCCAGCACTCCCAACACACATTCTCAGGCTCAATCTCACTCTCACTCCCGGCACAGGCCACCTCCCAAAAGTGCAAACGTCCAAGCCATTTCTCCCATGCGATAGGCCTAAGGGCTTAGAGCTGTTGCTGGTCCTCACCTTCCCTTGACACCGCTTTCACAGACAAACACACTCTGCCCATCTGCCTTTGCCTCAACTCCCAGCACTCCCAACACACTCTCACTCTCGGCACAGACCACCTCCCAAAGTGCCAACATCCAAGCGATTTCTGACGCACGCTACATCTAAGGGCTTAGAGCTGCTGCTGGTCCTCACCTTCCCTTGACACCGCTTTCACAGCCAAACACACTCTGCCCATCTACCCGGCTTTGCCTCCCAGCACTCACAACACACATTCTCACTCTCGGCACAAACCACCTCCCAAACTGCAAACACCCAACCGATTTCTGCCGCATGATACATCTAAGGGCTTAGAGCTGTTGCTGGTCCTCACCTTCCCTTGACACCGCTTTCACTGCGAAACTCATTCTGCCCATCTGCCTTTGCCTTGCCTCCCAGCACTCCCAACACACATTCTCACTCTCGGCACAGACCACATCCCAAAGTGCCAACTCCCAAGCGATATCTGACGCACGCTACATGTAAGGGCTTAGAGATGTTGCTGGTCCTCACCTTCCCTTCACACCGCTTTCACAGCCAAATTCACTCTGGCCATCTGCGCTGCCCTTGCCTCCCAGCACTCCCAACACACATTCTCAGTCTCGCTCTCACTCTCACTCCCGGCAGAAACCACCTCCCAAAGTGCAAATGTCCATGCCATTTCTCCCATACGATAAGCCTAAGGGCTTAGAACTGTTGCTGGTCCTCACCTTCCCTTGACACCGCTTTCACAGCCAAACTCACTCTGGCCATCTGCACTGCCCTTGCCTCCCAGCACTCCCAACACACATTCTCAGGCTCAATCTCACTCTCACTCCCGACACAGACCAGCAACCAAAGTGCCAACAGCCAAGCCATTTCTTCCATACGATAGGCCTAAGGGCTTCGAGCTGTTGCTGGTCCTCACCTTCCCTTGACACCGCTTTCACAGCCAAACACACTCTGGCCATCTGCCTTTGCCCTGCCTCCCAGCACTCTCAAAACACACTCTCAGGCGCAATCTCACTTTCACTCTCGTCACAGACCACCTCCCAAAGTGCAAACGTCCAAGCGATTTCTGCCGCATGCTACATCTCAGGGCTTAGAGCTCTTGCTGGTCCTCACCTTCCCTTGACACCGCTTTCACAGCCAAACACACTCTGACCATCTACCCTGGCTTTGCCTCCCAGCACTCCCAACAAACATACTCAGGTTCAGTCTCACTCTCACTCCCGGCAGAAACCACCTCCCAAAGTGCAAACGTCCAAGCCATTTCTCCCATACGATAGGCCTAAGGGCTTAGCGCTCTTGCTGGTCCTCACCTTCCCTTCATAGCGCTTTCACAGCCAAACACACTCGGGCCATCTGCTTTTGCCTTGCCTCCCACCACTCTCAAAACACATTCTCAGGCGCACTTTCACTCCCGGCACAGACCACATCCCAAAGTGCCAACACCCAAGCGATTTCTGCCGCATGATACATCTAAGGGCTTAGAGCTCTTGCTGGTCCTCACCTTCCCTTGACACCGCTTTCACAGCCAAACTCACTCTGCCCATCTGCCTTTGCCTTGCCTCCCAGCACTCCCAACACACATTCTCAGGCTCACTGTCACTCTCACTCCCGGCACAAACCACCTCCCAATGTGCAAACATTAAAGCCATTTCTCCCATACGATAGGCCTAAGGGCTTCGAGCTGTTGCTGGTCCTCACCTTCCCTTGACACCGCTTTCACAGCCAAACTCACTCTGCCCATCTGCCTTTGCCTTGCCTCCCAGCACTCCCAACACACACTCTCAGGCTCAATCTCACTCTCACTCCCGGCACAGACCACCTCCCAAAGTGAAAACGTCCAAGCCATTTCTCCCATGCGATAGGCCTAAGGGCTTAGAGATGTTGCTGGTCTTCACCTTCCCTTGACACCGCTTTCACAGACAAACACACTCTGGCCATCTGCCTTTGCCTTGCCTCCCCGCACTCCCAACACACTCTCACTCTCGGCACAGACCACCTCCCAAAGTGCCAAACTCCAAGCCATTTCTGACGCACGCTACATCTATGGGCTTAGAGCTGCTGCTGGTCCTCACCTTCCCTTGACACCGCTTTCACAGCCAAACACACTCTGCCCATCTACCCGGCTTTGCCTCCCAGCACTCACAACACACATTCTCACTCTCGGCACAAACCACCTCCCAAACTGCAAACACCCAACCGATTTCTGCCGCATGATACATCTAAGGGCTTAGAGCTGTTGCTGGTCCTCACCTTCCCTTGACACCGCTTTCACTGCGAAACTCATTCTGCCCATCTGCCTTTGCCTTGCCTCCCAGCACTCCCAACACACATTCTCACTCTCGGCACAGACCACATCCCAAAGTGCCAACTCCCAAGCGATATCTGACGCACGCTACATGTAAGGGCTTAGAGATGTTGCTGGTCCTCACCTTCCCTTCACACCGCTTTCACAGCCAAATTCACTCTGGCCATCTGCGCTGCCCTTGCCTCCCAGCACTCCCAACACACATTCTCAGTCTCGCTCTCACTCTCACTCCCGGCAGAAACCACCTCCCAAAGTGCAAATGTCCAAGCCATTTCTCCCATACGATAAGCCTAAGGGCTTAGAACTGTTGCTGGTCCTCACCTTCCCTTGACACCGCTTTCACAGCCAAACTCACTCTGGCCATCTGCGCTGCCCTTGCCTCCCAGCACTCCCAACACACATTCTCAGGCTCAATCTCACTCTCACTCCCGACACAGACCAGCAACCAAAGTGCCAACACCCAAGCCATTTCTTCCATACGATAGGCCTAAGGGCTTCGAGCTGTTGCTGGTCCTCACCTTCCCTTGACACCGCTTTCACAGCCAAACACACTCTGGCCATCTGCCTTTGCCCTGCCTCCCAGCACTCTCAAAACACACTCTCAGGCGCAATCTCACTTTCACTCTCGTCACAGACCACCTCCCAAAGTGCAAACGTCCAAGCGATTTCTGCCGCATGCTACATCTCAGGGCTTAGAGCTCTTGCTGGTCCTCACCTTCCCTTCACACCGCTTTCACAGCCAAACACACTCTGACCATCTACCCTGGCTTTGCCTCCCAGCACTCCCAACAAACATACTCAGGTTCAGTCTCACTCTCACTCCCGGCAGAAACCACCTCCCAAAGTGCAAACGTCCAAGCCATTTCTCCCATACGATAGGTCTAAGGTCTTAGCGCTCTTCCTGGTCCTCACCTTCCCTTGACACCGCTTTCACAGCCAAACACACTCTGGCCATCTGCTTTTGCCTTGCCTCCCACCACTCTCAAAACACATTCTCAGGCGCACTTTCACTCCCGGCACAGACCACATCCCAAAGTGCCAACACCCAAGCGATTTCTGCCGCATGCTACCTCTAAGGGCTTAGAGCTCTTGCTGGTCCTCACCTTCCCTTGACACCGCTTTCACACACAAACACACTCTGCCCATCTGCCTTTGCCTTGCCTCCCAGCACTCCCAACACACATTCTCAGGCTCAATCTCACTCTCACTCCCGGCACAGGCCACCTCCCAAAAGTGCAAACGTCCAAGCCATTTCTCCCATGCGATAGGCCTAAGGGCTTAGAGCTGTTGCTGGTCCTCACCTTCCCTTGACACCGCTTTCACAGCCAAACACACTCTGCCCATCTGCCTTTGCCTCAACTCCCAGCACTCCCAACACACTCTCACTCTCGGCACAGACCACCTCCCAAAGTGCCAACATCCAAGCGATTTCTGACGCACGCTACATCTAAGGCCTTAGAGCTGCTGCTGGTCCTCACCTTCCCTTGACACCGCTTTCACAGCCAAACACACTCTGCCCATCTACCCGGCTTTGCCTCCCAGCACTCACAACACACATTCTCACTCTCGGCACAAACCACCTCCCAAACTGCAAACACCCAACCGATTTCTGCCGCATGATACATCTAAGGGCTTAGAGCTGTTGCTGGTCCTCACCTTCCCTTGACACCGCTTTCACTGCGAAACTCATTCTGCCCATCTGCCTTTGCCTTGCCTCCCAGCACTCCCAACACACATTCTCACTCTCGGCACAGACCACATCCCAAAGTGCCAACTCCCAAGCGATATCTGACGCACGCTACATGTAAGGGCTTAGAGATGTTGCTGGTCCTCACCTTCCCTTCACACCGCTTTCACAGCCAAATTCACTCTGGCCATCTGCGCTGCCCTTGCCTCCCAGCACTCCCAACACACATTCTCAGTCTCGCTCTCACTCTCACTCCCGGCAGAAACCACCTCCCAAAGTGCAAATGTCCATGCCATTTCTCCCATACGATAAGCCTAAGGGCTTAGAACTGTTGCTGGTCCTCACCTTCCCTTGACACCGCTTTCACAGCCAAACTCACTCTGGCCATCTGCACTGCCCTTGCCTCCCAGCACTCCCAACACACATTCTCAGGCTCAATCTCACTCTCACTCCCGACACAGACCAGCAACCAAAGTGCCAACAGCCAAGCCATTTCTTCCATACGATAGGCCTAAGGGCTTCGAGCTGTTGCTGGTCCTCACCTTCCCTTGACACCGCTTTCACAGCCAAACACACTCTGGCCATCTGCCTTTGCCCTGCCTCCCAGCACTCTCAAAACACACTCTCAGGCGCAATCTCACTTTCACTCTCGTCACAGACCACCTCCCAAAGTGCAAACGTCCAAGCGATTTCTGCCGCATGCTACATCTCAGGGCTTAGAGCTCTTGCTGGTCCTCACCTTCCCTTGACACCGCTTTCACAGCCAAACACACTCTGACCATCTACCCTGGCTTTGCCTCCCAGCACTCCCAACAAACATACTCAGGTTCAGTCTCACTCTCACTCCCGGCAGAAACCACCTCCCAAAGTGCAAACGTCCAAGCCATTTCTCCCATACGATAGGCCTAAGGGCTTAGCGCTCTTGCTGGTCCTCACCTTCCCTTCATAGCGCTTTCACAGCCAAACACACTCGGGCCATCTGCTTTTGCCTTGCCTCCCACCACTCTCAAAACACATTCTCAGGCGCACTTTCACTCCCGGCACAGACCACATCCCAAAGTGCCAACACCCAAGCGATTTCTGCCGCATGATACATCTAAGGGCTTAGAGCTCTTGCTGGTCCTCACCTTCCCTTGACACCGCTTTCACAGCCAAACTCACTCTGCCCATCTGCCTTTGCCTTGCCTCCCAGCACTCCCAACACACATTCTCAGGCTCACTGTCACTCTCACTCCCGGCACAAACCACCTCCCAATGTGCAAACATTAAAGCCATTTCTCCCATACGATAGGCCTAAGGGCTTCGAGCTGTTGCTGGTCCTCACCTTCCCTTGACACCGCTTTCACAGCCAAACTCACTCTGCCCATCTGCCTTTGCCTTGCCTCCCAGCACTCCCAACACACACTCTCAGGCTCAATCTCACTCTCACTCCCGGCACAGACCACCTCCCAAAGTGAAAACGTCCAAGCCATTTCTCCCATGCGATAGGCCTAAGGGCTTAGAGATGTTGCTGGTCTTCACCTTCCCTTGACACCGCTTTCACAGACAAACACACTCTGGCCATCTGCCTTTGCCTTGCCTCCCCGCACTCCCAACACACTCTCACTCTCGGCACAGACCACCTCCCAAAGTGCCAAACTCCAAGCCATTTCTGACGCACGCTACATCTATGGGCTTAGAGCTGCTGCTGGTCCTCACCTTCCCTTGACACCGCTTTCACAGCCAAACACACTCTGCCCATCTACCCGGCTTTGCCTCCCAGCACTCACAACACACATTCTCACTCTCGGCACAAACCACCTCCCAAACTGCAAACACCCAACCGATTTCTGCCGCATGATACATCTAAGGGCTTAGAGCTGTTGCTGGTCCTCACCTTCCCTTGACACCGCTTTCACTGCGAAACTCATTCTGCCCATCTGCCTTTGCCTTGCCTCCCAGCACTCCCAACACACATTCTCACTCTCGGCACAGACCACATCCCAAAGTGCCAACTCCCAAGCGATATCTGACGCACGCTACATGTAAGGGCTTAGAGATGTTGCTGGTCCTCACCTTCCCTTCACACCGCTTTCACAGCCAAATTCACTCTGGCCATCTGCGCTGCCCTTGCCTCCCAGCACTCCCAACACACATTCTCAGTCTCGCTCTCACTCTCACTCCCGGCAGAAACCACCTCCCAAAGTGCAAATGTCCAAGCCATTTCTCCCATACGATAAGCCTAAGGGCTTAGAACTGTTGCTGGTCCTCACCTTCCCTTGACACCGCTTTCACAGCCAAACTCACTCTGGCCATCTGCGCTGCCCTTGCCTCCCAGCACTCCCAACACACATTCTCAGGCTCAATCTCACTCTCACTCCCGACACAGACCAGCAACCAAAGTGCCAACACCCAAGCCATTTCTTCCATACGATAGGCCTAAGGGCTTCGAGCTGTTGCTGGTCCTCACCTTCCCTTGACACCGCTTTCACAGCCAAACACACTCTGGCCATCTGCCTTTGCCCTGCCTCCCAGCACTCTCAAAACACACTCTCAGGCGCAATCTCACTTTCACTCTCGTCACAGACCACCTCCCAAAGTGCAAACGTCCAAGCGATTTCTGCCGCATGCTACATCTCAGGGCTTAGAGCTCTTGCTGGTCCTCACCTTCCCTTCACACCGCTTTCACAGCCAAACACACTCTGACCATCTACCCTGGCTTTGCCTCCCAGCACTCCCAACAAACATACTCAGGTTCAGTCTCACTCTCACTCCCGGCAGAAACCACCTCCCAAAGTGCAAACGTCCAAGCCATTTCTCCCATACGATAGGTCTAAGGTCTTAGCGCTCTTCCTGGTCCTCACCTTCCCTTGACACCGCTTTCACAGCCAAACACACTCTGGCCATCTGCTTTTGCCTTGCCTCCCACCACTCTCAAAACACATTCTCAGGCGCACTTTCACTCCCGGCACAGACCACATCCCAAAGTGCCAACACCCAAGCGATTTCTGCCGCATGCTACCTCTAAGGGCTTAGAGCTCTTGCTGGTCCTCACCTTCCCTTGACACCGCTTTCACACACAAACACACTCTGCCCATCTGCCTTTGCCTTGCCTCCCAGCACTCCCAACACACATTCTCAGGCTCAATCTCACTCTCACTCCCGGCACAGGCCACCTCCCAAAAGTGCAAACGTCCAAGCCATTTCTCCCATGCGATAGGCCTAAGGGCTTAGAGCTGTTGCTGGTCCTCACCTTCCCTTGACACCGCTTTCACAGCCAAACACACTCTGCCCATCTGCCTTTGCCTCAACTCCCAGCACTCCCAACACACTCTCACTCTCGGCACAGACCACCTCCCAAAGTGCCAACATCCAAGCGATTTCTGACGCACGCTACATCTAAGGCCTTAGAGCTGCTGCTGGTCCTCACCTTCCCTTGACACCGCTTTCACAGCCAAACACACTCTGCCCATCTACCCGGCTTTGCCTCCCAGCACTCACAACACACATTCTCACTCTCGGCACAAACCACCTCCCAAACTGCAAACACCCAACCGATTTCTGCCGCATGATACATCTAAGGGCTTAGAGCTGTTGCTGGTCCTCACCTTCCCTTGACACCGCTTTCACTGCGAAACTCACTCTGCCCATCTGCCTTTGCCTTGCCTCCCAGCACTCCCAACACACATTCTCACTCTCGGCACAGACCACATCCCAAAGTGCCAACTCCCAAGCGATATCTGACGCACGCTACATGTAAGGGCTTAGAGATGTTGCTGGTCCTCACCTTCCCTTCACACCGCTTTCACAGCCAAATTCACTCTGGCCATCTGCGCTGCCCTTGCCTCCCAGCACTCCCAACACACATTCTCAGGCTCGCTCTCACTCTCACTCCCGGCAGAAACCACCTCCCAAAGTGCAAATGTCCAAGCCATTTCTCCCATACGATAAGCCTAAGGGCTTAGAACTGTTGCTGGTCCTCACCTTCCCTTGACACCGCTTTCACAGCCAAACTCACTCTGGCCATCTGCGCTGCCCTTGCCTCCCAGCACTCCCAACACACATTATCAGGCTCAATCTCACTCTCACTCCCGACACAGACCAGCAACCAAAGTACCAACACCCAAGCCATTTCTTCCATACGATAGGCCTAAGGGCTTCAAGCTGTTGCTGGTCCTCACCTTCCCTTGACACCGCTTTCACAGCCAAACACACTCTGGCCATCTGCCTTTGCCCTGCCTCCCAGCACTCTCAAAACACACTCTCAGGCGCAATCTCACTTTCACTCTCGTCACAGACCACCTCCCAAAGTGCAAACGTCCAAGCGATTTCTGCCGCATGCTACATCTCAGGGCTTAGAGCTCTTGCTGGTCCTCACCTTCCCTTGACACCGCTTTCACAGCCAAACACACTCTGACCATCTACCCTGGCTTTGCCTCCCAGCACTCCCAACAAACATACTCAGGTTCAGTCTCACTCTCACTCCCGGCAGAAACCACCTCCCAAAGTGCAAACGTCCAAGCCATTTCTCCCATACGATAGGTCTAAGGTCTTAGCGCTCTTCCTGGTCCTCACCTTCCCTTGACACCGCTTTCACAGCCAAACACACTCTGGCCATCTGCTTTTGCCTTGCCTCCCACCACTCTCAAAACACATTCTCAGGCGCACTTTCACTCCCGGCACAGACCACATCCCAAAGTGCCAACACCCAAGCGATTTCTGCCGCATGCTACCTCTAAGGGCTTAGAGCTCTTGCTGGTCCTCACCTTCCCTTGACACCGCTTTCACAGCCAAACTCACTCTGCCCATCTGCCTTTGCCTTGCCTCCCAGCACTCCCAACACACAATCTCATTTTCAATCTCACTCTCACTCCCGGCACAGACCACCTCCCAAAAGTGCAAACGTCCAAGCCATTTCTCCCATGCGATAGGCCTAAGGGCTTAGAGCTGTTGCTGGTCCTCACCTTCCCTTGACACCGCTTTCACAGACAAACACACTCTGCCCATCTGCCTTTGCCTCAACTCCCAGCACTCCCAACACACTCTCACTCTCGGCACAGACCACCTCCCAAAATGCCAACATCCAAGCGATTTCTGACGCACGCTACATCTAAGGGCTTAGAGCTGTGGCTGGTCCTCACCTTCCCTTCACACCGCTTTCACAGCCAAACACACTCTGCCCATCTGCCTTTGCCCTGCCTCCCAGCACTCCCAACACACATTCTCAGGCTCAATCTCACTCTCACTCCCGGCACAGGCCACCTCCCAAAAGTGCAAACGTCCAAGCCATTTCTCCCATGCGATAGGCCTAAGGGCTTAGAGCTGTTGCTGGTCCTCACCTTCCCTTGACACCGCTTTCACAGCCAAACACACTCTGCCCATCTGCCTTTGCCTCAACTCCCAGCACTCCCAACACACTCTCACTCTCGGCACAGACCACCTCCCAAAGTGCCAACATCCAAGCGATTTCTGACGCACGCTACATCTAAGGCCTTAGAGCTGCTGCTGGTCCTCACCTTCCCTTGACACCGCTTTCACAGCCAAACACACTCTGCCCATCTACCCGGCTTTGCCTCCCAGCACTCACAACACACATTCTCACTCTCGGCACAAACCACCTCCCAAACTGCAAACACCCAACCGATTTCTGCCGCATGATACATCTAAGGGCTTAGAGCTGTTGCTGGTCCTCACCTTCCCTTGACACCGCTTTCACTGCGAAACTCACTCTGCCCATCTGCCTTTGCCTTGCCTCCCAGCACTCCCAACACACATTCTCACTCTCGGCCCAGACCACATCCCAAAGTGCCAACTCCCAAGCGATATCTGACGCACGCTACATGTAAGGGCTTAGAGATGTTGCTGGTCCTCACCTTCCCTTCACACCGCTTTCACAGCCAAATTCACTCTGGCCATCTGCGCTGCCCTTGCCTCCCAGCACTCCCAACACACATTCTCAGTCTCGCTCTCACTCTCACTCCCGGCAGAAACCACCTCCCAAAGTGCAAATGTCCAAGCCATTTCTCCCATACGATAAGCCTAAGGGCTTAGAACTGTTGCTGGTCCTCACCTTCCCTTGACACCGCTTTCACAGCCAAACTCACTCTGGCCATCTGCACTGCCCTTGCCTCCCAGCACTCCCAACACACATTCTCAGGCTCAATCTCACTCTCACTCCCGACACAGACCAGCAACCAAAGTGCCAACACCCAAGCCATTTCTTCCATACGATAGGCCTAAGGGCTTCGAGCTGTTGCTGGTCCTCACCTTCCCTTGACACCGCTTTCACAGTCAAACACACTCTGGCCATCTGCCTTTGCCCTGCCTCCCAGCACTCTCAAAACACACTCTCAGGCGCAATCTCACTTTCACTCTCGTCACAGACCACCTCCCAAAGTGCAAACGTCCAAGCGATTTCTGCCGCATGCTACATCTCAGGGCTTAGAGCTCTTGCTGGTCCTCACCTTCCCTTGACACCGCTTTCACAGCCAAACACACTCTGACCATCTACCCTGGCTTTGCCTCCCAGCACTCCCAACAAACATACTCAGGTTCAGTCTCACTCTCACTCCCGGCAGAAACCACCTCCCAAAGTGCAAACGTCCAAGCCATTTCTCCCATACGATAGGCCTAAGGGCTTAGCGCTCTTGCTGGTCCTCACCTTCCCTTCATAGCGCTTTCACAGCCAAACACACTCGGGCCATCTGCTTTTGCCTTGCCTCCCACCACTCTCAAAACACATTCTCAGGCGCACTTTCACTCCCGGCACAGACCACATCCCAAAGTGCCAACACCCAAGCGATTTCTGCCGCATGCTACCTCTAAGGGCTTAGAGCTCTTGCTGGTCCTCACCTTCCCTTGACACCGCTTTCACAGCCAAACTCACTCTGCCCATCTGCCTTTGCCTTGCCTACCAGCACTCCCAACACACATTCTCAGGCTCACTGTCACTCTCACTCCCGGCACAAACCACCTCCCAATGTGCAAACATTAAAGCCATTTCTCCCATACGATAGGCCTAAGGGCTTCGAGCTGTTGCTGGTCCTCACCTTCCCTTGACACCGCTTTCACAGCCAAACTCACTCTGCCCATCTGCCTTTGCCTTGCCTCCCAGCACTCCCAACACACACTCTCAGGCTCAATCTCACTCTCACTCCCGGCACAGACCACCTCCCAAAGTGAAAACGTCCAAGCCATTTCTCCCATACGATAGGCCTAAGGGCTTAGAGATGTTGCTGGTCTTCACCTTCCCTTGACACCGCTTTCACAGACAAACACACTCTGGCCATCTGCCTTTGCCTTGCCTCCCCGCACTCCCAACACACTCTCACTCTCGGCACAGACCACCTCCCAAAGTGCCAAACTCCAAGCCATTTCTGACGCACGCTACATCTATGGGCTTAGAGCTGCTGCTGGTCCTCACCTTCCCTTGACACCGCTTTCACAGCCAAACACACTCTGCCCATCTACCCGGCTTTGCCTCCCAGCACTCACAACACACATTCTCACTCTCGGCACAAACCACCTCCCAAACTGCAAACACCCAACCGATTTCTGCCGCATGATACATCTAAGGGCTTAGAGCTGTTGCTGGTCCTCACCTTCCCTTGACACCGCTTTCACTGCGAAACTCATTCTGCCCATCTGCCTTTGCCTTGCCTCCCAGCACTCCCAACACACATTCTCACTCTCGGCACAGACCACATCCCAAAGTGCCAACTCCCAAGCGATATCTGACGCACGCTACATGTAAGGGCTTAGAGATGTTGCTGGTCCTCACCTTCCCTTCACACCGCTTTCACAGCCAAATTCACTCTGGCCATCTGCGCTGCCCTTGCCTCCCAGCACTCCCAACACACATTCTCAGTCTCGCTCTCACTCTCACTCCCGGCAGAAACCACCTCCCAAAGTGCAAATGTCCATGCCATTTCTCCCATACGATAAGCCTAAGGGCTTAGAACTGTTGCTGGTCCTCACCTTCCCTTGACACCGCTTTCACAGCCAAACTCACTCTGGCCATCTGCACTGCCCTTGCCTCCCAGCACTCCCAACACACATTCTCAGGCTCAATCTCACTCTCACTCCCGACACAGACCAGCAACCAAAGTGCCAACAGCCAAGCCATTTCTTCCATACGATAGGCCTAAGGGCTTCGAGCTGTTGCTGGTCCTCACCTTCCCTTGACACCGCTTTCACAGCCAAACACACTCTGGCCATCTGCCTTTGCCCTGCCTCCCAGCACTCTCAAAACACACTCTCAGGCGCAATCTCACTTTCACTCTCGTCACAGACCACCTCCCAAAGTGCAAACGTCCAAGCGATTTCTGCCGCATGCTACATCTCAGGGCTTAGAGCTCTTGCTGGTCCTCACCTTCCCTTGACACCGCTTTCACAGCCAAACACACTCTGACCATCTACCCTGGCTTTGCCTCCCAGCACTCCCAACAAACATACTCAGGTTCAGTCTCACTCTCACTCCCGGCAGAAACCACCTCCCAAAGTGCAAACGTCCAAGCCATTTCTCCCATACGATAGGCCTAAGGGCTTAGCGCTCTTGCTGGTCCTCACCTTCCCTTCATAGCGCTTTCACAGCCAAACACACTCGGGCCATCTGCTTTTGCCTTGCCTCCCACCACTCTCAAAACACATTCTCAGGCGCACTTTCACTCCCGGCACAGACCACACCCCAAAGTGCCAACACCCAAGCGATTTCTGCCGCATGATACATCTAAGGGCTTAGAGCTCTTGCTGGTCCTCACCTTCCCTTGACACCGCTTTCACAGCCAAACTCACTCTGCCCATCTGCCTTTGCCTTGCCTCCCAGCACTCCCAACACACATTCTCAGGCTCACTGTCACTCTCACTCCCGGCACAAACCACCTCCCAATGTGCAAACATTAAAGCCATTTCTCCCATACGATAGGCCTAAGGGCTTCGAGCTGTTGCTGGTCCTCACCTTCCCTTGACACCGCTTTCACAGCCAAACTCACTCTGCCCATCTGCCTTTGCCTTGCCTCCCAGCACTCCCAACACACACTCTCAGGCTCAATCTCACTCTCACTCCCGGCACAGACCACCTCCCAAAGTGAAAACTTCCAAGCCATTTCTCCCATGCGATAGGCCTAAGGGCTTAGAGATGTTGCTGGTCTTCACCTTCCCTTGACACCGCTTTCACAGACAAACACACTCTGGCCATCTGCCTTTGCCTTGCCTCCCCGCACTCCCAACACACTCTCACTCTCGGCACAGACCACCTCCCAAAGTGCCAAACTCCAAGCCATTTCTGACGCACGCTACATCTAAGGCCTTAGAGCTGCTGCTGGTCCTCACCTTCCCTTGACACCGCTTTCACAGCCAAACACACTCTGCCCATCTACCCGGCTTTGCCTCCCAGCACTCACAACACACATTCTCACTCTCGGCACAAACCACCTCCCAAACTGCAAACACCCAACCGATTTCTGCCGCATGATACATCTAAGGGCTTAGAGCTGTTGCTGGTCCTCACCTTCCCTTGACACCGCTTTCACTGCGAAACTCATTCTGCCCATCTGCCTTTGCCTTGCCTCCCAGCACTCCCAACACACATTCTCACTCTCGGCACAGACCACATCCCAAAGTGCCAACTCCCAAGCGATATCTGACGCACGCTACATGTAAGGGCTTAGAGATGTTGCTGGTCCTCACCTTCCCTTCACACCGCTTTCACAGCCAAATTCACTCTGGCCATCTGCGCTGCCCTTGCCTCCCAGCACTCCCAACACACATTCTCAGGCTCGCTCTCACTCTCACTCCCAGCAGAAACCACCTCCCAAAGTGCAAATGTCCAAGCCATTTCTCCCATACGATAAGCCTAAGGGCTTAGAACTGTTGCTGGTCCTCACCTTCCCTTGACACCGCTTTCACAGCCAAACTCACTCTGGCCATCTGCGCTGCCCTTGCCTCCCAGCACTCCCAACACACATTATCAGGCTCAATCTCACTCTCACTCCCGACACAGACCAGCAACCAAAGTGCCAACACCCAAGCCATTTCTTCCATACGATAGGCCTAAGGGCTTCGAGCTGTTGCTGGTCCTCACCTTCCCTTGACACCGCTTTCACAGCCAAACACACTCTGGCCATCTGCCTTTGCCCTGCCTCCCAGCACTCTCAAAACACACTCTCAGGCGCAATCTCACTTTCACTCTCGTCACAGACCACCTCCCAAAGTGCAAACGTCCAAGCGATTTCTGCCGCATGCTACATCTCAGGGCTTAGAGCTCTTGCTGGTCCTCACCTTCCCTTGACACCGCTTTCACAGCCAAACACACTCTGACCATCTACCCTGGCTTTGCCTCCCAGCACTCCCAACAAACATACTCAGGTTCAGTCTCACTCTCACTCCCGGCAGAAACCACCTCCCAAAGTGCAAACGTCCAAGCCATTTCTCCCATACGATAGGTCTAAGGTCTTAGCGCTCTTCCTGGTCCTCACCTTCCCTTGACACCGCTTTCACAGCCAAACACACTCTGGCCATCTGCTTTTGCCTTGCCTCCCACCACTCTCAAAACACATTCTCAGGCGCACTTTCACTCCCGGCACAGACCACATCCCAAAGTGCCAACACCCAAGCGATTTCTGCCGCATGCTACCTCTAAGGGCTTAGAGCTCTTGCTGGTCCTCACCTTCCCTTGACACCGCTTTCACAGCCAAACTCACTCTGCCCATCTGCCTTTGCCTTGCCTCCCAGCACTCCCAACACACAATCTCATTTTCAATCTCACTCTCACTCCCGGCACAGACCACCTCCCAAAAGTGCAAACGTCCAAGCCATTTCTCCCATGCGATAGGCCTAAGGGCTTAGAGCTGTTGCTGGTCCTCACCTTCCCTTGACACCGCTTTCACAGACAAACACACTCTGCCCATCTGCCTTTGCCTCAACTCCCAGCACTCCCAACACACTCTCACTCTCGGCACAGACCACCTCCCAAAATGCCAACATCCAAGCGATTTCTGACGCACGCTACATCTAAGGGCTTAGAGCTGTGGCTGGTCCTCACCTTCCCTTCACACCGCTTTCACAGCCAAACACACTCTGCCCATCTGCCTTTGCCCTGCCTCCCAGCACTCCCAACACACATTCTCAGGCTCAATCTCACTCTCACTCCCGGCACAGGCCACCTCCCAAAAGTGCAAACGTCCAAGCCATTTCTCCCATGCGATAGGCCTAAGGGCTTAGAGCTGTTGCTGGTCCTCACCTTCCCTTGACACCGCTTTCACAGCCAAACACACTCTGCCCATCTGCCTTTGCCTCAACTCCCAGCACTCCCAACACACTCTCACTCTCGGCACAGACCACCTCCCAAAGTGCCAACATCCAAGCGATTTCTGACGCACGCTACATCTAAGGCCTTAGAGCTGCTGCTGGTCCTCACCTTCCCTTGACACCGCTTTCACAGCCAAACACACTCTGCCCATCTACCCGGCTTTGCCTCCCAGCACTCACAACACACATTCTCACTCTCGGCACAAACCACCTCCCAAACTGCAAACACCCAACCGATTTCTGCCGCATGATACATCTAAGGGCTTAGAGCTGTTGCTGGTCCTCACCTTCCCTTGACACCGCTTTCACTGCGAAACTCACTCTGCCCATCTGCCTTTGCCTTGCCTCCCAGCACTCCCAACACACATTCTCACTCTCGGCCCAGACCACATCCCAAAGTGCCAACTCCCAAGCGATATCTGACGCACGCTACATGTAAGGGCTTAGAGATGTTGCTGGTCCTCACCTTCCCTTCACACCGCTTTCACAGCCAAATTCACTCTGGCCATCTGCGCTGCCCTTGCCTCCCAGCACTCCCAACACACATTCTCAGTCTCGCTCTCACTCTCACTCCCGGCAGAAACCACCTCCCAAAGTGCAAATGTCCAAGCCATTTCTCCCATACGATAAGCCTAAGGGCTTAGAACTGTTGCTGGTCCTCACCTTCCCTTGACACCGCTTTCACAGCCAAACTCACTCTGGCCATCTGCACTGCCCTTGCCTCCCAGCACTCCCAACACACATTCTCAGGCTCAATCTCACTCTCACTCCCGACACAGACCAGCAACCAAAGTGCCAACACCCAAGCCATTTCTTCCATACGATAGGCCTAAGGGCTTCGAGCTGTTGCTGGTCCTCACCTTCCCTTGACACCGCTTTCACAGTCAAACACACTCTGGCCATCTGCCTTTGCCCTGCCTCCCAGCACTCTCAAAACACACTCTCAGGCGCAATCTCACTTTCACTCTCGTCACAGACCACCTCCCAAAGTGCAAACGTCCAAGCGATTTCTGCCGCATGCTACATCTCAGGGCTTAGAGCTCTTGCTGGTCCTCACCTTCCCTTGACACCGCTTTCACAGCCAAACACACTCTGACCATCTACCCTGGCTTTGCCTCCCAGCACTCCCAACAAACATACTCAGGTTCAGTCTCACTCTCACTCCCGGCAGAAACCACCTCCCAAAGTGCAAACGTCCAAGCCATTTCTCCCATACGATAGGCCTAAGGGCTTAGCGCTCTTGCTGGTCCTCACCTTCCCTTCATAGCGCTTTCACAGCCAAACACACTCGGGCCATCTGCTTTTGCCTTGCCTCCCACCACTCTCAAAACACATTCTCAGGCGCACTTTCACTCCCGGCACAGACCACATCCCAAAGTGCCAACACCCAAGCGATTTCTGCCGCATGCTACCTCTAAGGGCTTAGAGCTCTTGCTGGTCCTCACCTTCCCTTGACACCGCTTTCACAGCCAAACTCACTCTGCCCATCTGCCTTTGCCTTGCCTACCAGCACTCCCAACACACATTCTCAGGCTCACTGTCACTCTCACTCCCGGCACAAACCACCTCCCAATGTGCAAACATTAAAGCCATTTCTCCCATACGATAGGCCTAAGGGCTTCGAGCTGTTGCTGGTCCTCACCTTCCCTTGACACCGCTTTCACAGCCAAACTCACTCTGCCCATCTGCCTTTGCCTTGCCTCCCAGCACTCCCAACACACACTCTCAGGCTCAATCTCACTCTCACTCCCGGCACAGACCACCTCCCAAAGTGAAAACGTCCAAGCCATTTCTCCCATACGATAGGCCTAAGGGCTTAGAGATGTTGCTGGTCTTCACCTTCCCTTGACACCGCTTTCACAGACAAACACACTCTGGCCATCTGCCTTTGCCTTGCCTCCCCGCACTCCCAACACACTCTCACTCTCGGCACAGACCACCTCCCAAAGTGCCAAACTCCAAGCCATTTCTGACGCACGCTACATCTATGGGCTTAGAGCTGCTGCTGGTCCTCACCTTCCCTTGACACCGCTTTCACAGCCAAACACACTCTGCCCATCTACCCGGCTTTGCCTCCCAGCACTCACAACACACATTCTCACTCTCGGCACAAACCACCTCCCAAACTGCAAACACCCAACCGATTTCTGCCGCATGATACATCTAAGGGCTTAGAGCTGTTGCTGGTCCTCACCTTCCCTTGACACCGCTTTCACTGCGAAACTCATTCTGCCCATCTGCCTTTGCCTTGCCTCCCAGCACTCCCAACACACATTCTCACTCTCGGCACAGACCACATCCCAAAGTGCCAACTCCCAAGCGATATCTGACGCACGCTACATGTAAGGGCTTAGAGATGTTGCTGGTCCTCACCTTCCCTTCACACCGCTTTCACAGCCAAATTCACTCTGGCCATCTGCGCTGCCCTTGCCTCCCAGCACTCCCAACACACATTCTCAGTCTCGCTCTCACTCTCACTCCCGGCAGAAACCACCTCCCAAAGTGCAAATGTCCATGCCATTTCTCCCATACGATAAGCCTAAGGGCTTAGAACTGTTGCTGGTCCTCACCTTCCCTTGACACCGCTTTCACAGCCAAACTCACTCTGGCCATCTGCACTGCCCTTGCCTCCCAGCACTCCCAACACACATTCTCAGGCTCAATCTCACTCTCACTCCCGACACAGACCAGCAACCAAAGTGCCAACAGCCAAGCCATTTCTTCCATACGATAGGCCTAAGGGCTTCGAGCTGTTGCTGGTCCTCACCTTCCCTTGACACCGCTTTCACAGCCAAACACACTCTGGCCATCTGCCTTTGCCCTGCCTCCCAGCACTCTCAAAACACACTCTCAGGCGCAATCTCACTTTCACTCTCGTCACAGACCACCTCCCAAAGTGCAAACGTCCAAGCGATTTCTGCCGCATGCTACATCTCAGGGCTTAGAGCTCTTGCTGGTCCTCACCTTCCCTTGACACCGCTTTCACAGCCAAACACACTCTGACCATCTACCCTGGCTTTGCCTCCCAGCACTCCCAACAAACATACTCAGGTTCAGTCTCACTCTCACTCCCGGCAGAAACCACCTCCCAAAGTGCAAACGTCCAAGCCATTTCTCCCATACGATAGGCCTAAGGGCTTAGCGCTCTTGCTGGTCCTCACCTTCCCTTCATAGCGCTTTCACAGCCAAACACACTCGGGCCATCTGCTTTTGCCTTGCCTCCCACCACTCTCAAAACACATTCTCAGGCGCACTTTCACTCCCGGCACAGACCACACCCCAAAGTGCCAACACCCAAGCGATTTCTGCCGCATGATACATCTAAGGGCTTAGAGCTCTTGCTGGTCCTCACCTTCCCTTGACACCGCTTTCACAGCCAAACTCACTCTGCCCATCTGCCTTTGCCTTGCCTCCCAGCACTCCCAACACACATTCTCAGGCTCACTGTCACTCTCACTCCCGGCACAAACCACCTCCCAATGTGCAAACATTAAAGCCATTTCTCCCATACGATAGGCCTAAGGGCTTCGAGCTGTTGCTGGTCCTCACCTTCCCTTGACACCGCTTTCACAGCCAAACTCACTCTGCCCATCTGCCTTTGCCTTGCCTCCCAGCACTCCCAACACACACTCTCAGGCTCAATCTCACTCTCACTCCCGGCACAGACCACCTCCCAAAGTGAAAACTTCCAAGCCATTTCTCCCATGCGATAGGCCTAAGGGCTTAGAGATGTTGCTGGTCTTCACCTTCCCTTGACACCGCTTTCACAGACAAACACACTCTGGCCATCTGCCTTTGCCTTGCCTCCCCGCACTCCCAACACACTCTCACTCTCGGCACAGACCACCTCCCAAAGTGCCAAACTCCAAGCCATTTCTGACGCACGCTACATCTAAGGCCTTAGAGCTGCTGCTGGTCCTCACCTTCCCTTGACACCGCTTTCACAGCCAAACACACTCTGCCCATCTACCCGGCTTTGCCTCCCAGCACTCACAACACACATTCTCACTCTCGGCACAAACCACCTCCCAAACTGCAAACACCCAACCGATTTCTGCCGCATGATACATCTAAGGGCTTAGAGCTGTTGCTGGTCCTCACCTTCCCTTGACACCGCTTTCACTGCGAAACTCATTCTGCCCATCTGCCTTTGCCTTGCCTCCCAGCACTCCCAACACACATTCTCACTCTCGGCACAGACCACATCCCAAAGTGCCAACTCCCAAGCGATATCTGACGCACGCTACATGTAAGGGCTTAGAGATGTTGCTGGTCCTCACCTTCCCTTCACACCGCTTTCACAGCCAAATTCACTCTGGCCATCTGCGCTGCCCTTGCCTCCCAGCACTCCCAACACACATTCTCAGGCTCGCTCTCACTCTCACTCCCAGCAGAAACCACCTCCCAAAGTGCAAATGTCCAAGCCATTTCTCCCATACGATAAGCCTAAGGGCTTAGAACTGTTGCTGGTCCTCACCTTCCCTTGACACCGCTTTCACAGCCAAACTCACTCTGGCCATCTGCGCTGCCCTTGCCTCCCAGCACTCCCAACACACATTATCAGGCTCAATCTCACTCTCACTCCCGACACAGACCAGCAACCAAAGTGCCAACACCCAAGCCATTTCTTCCATACGATAGGCCTAAGGGCTTCGAGCTGTTGCTGGTCCTCACCTTCCCTTGACACCGCTTTCACAGCCAAACACACTCTGGCCATCTGCCTTTGCCCTGCCTCCCAGCACTCTCAAAACACACTCTCAGGCGCAATCTCACTTTCACTCTCGTCACAGACCACCTCCCAAAGTGCAAACGTCCAAGCGATTTCTGCCGCATGCTACATCTCAGGGCTTAGAGCTCTTGCTGGTCCTCACCTTCCCTTGACACCGCTTTCACAGCCAAACACACTCTGACCATCTACCCTGGCTTTGCCTCCCAGCACTCCCAACAAACATACTCAGGTTCAGTCTCACTCTCACTCCCGGCAGAAACCACCTCCCAAAGTGCAAACGTCCAAGCCATTTCTCCCATACGATAGGTCTAAGGTCTTAGCGCTCTTCCTGGTCCTCACCTTCCCTTGACACCGCTTTCACAGCCAAACACACTCTGGCCATCTGCTTTTGCCTTGCCTCCCACCACTCTCAAAACACATTCTCAGGCGCACTTTCACTCCCGGCACAGACCACATCCCAAAGTGCCAACACCCAAGCGATTTCTGCCGCATGATACATCTAAGGGCTTAGAGCTCTTGCTGGTCCTCACCTTCCCTTGACACCGCTTTCACAGCCAAACTCACTCTGCCCATCTGCCTTTGCCTTGCCTCCCAGCACTCCCAACACACAATCTCATTTTCAATCTCACTCTCACTCCCGGCACAGACCACCTCCCAAAAGTGCAAACGTCCAAGCCATTTCTCCCATGCGATAGGCCTAAGGGCTTAGAGCTGTTGCTGGTCCTCACCTTCCCTTGACACCGCTTTCACAGACAAACACACTCTGCCCATCTGCCTTTGCCTCAACTCCCAGCACTCCCAACACACTCTCACTCTCGGCACAGACCACCTCCCAAAATGCCAACATCCAAGCGATTTCTGACGCACGCTACATCTAAGGGCTTAGAGCTGTGGCTGGTCCTCACCTTCCCTTCACACCGCTTTCACAGCCAAACACACTCTGCCCATCTGCCTTTGCCCTGCCTCCCAGCACTCCCAACACACATTCTCAGGCTCAATCTCACTCTCACTCCCGGCACAGACCACCTCCCAAAGTGAAAACGTCCAAGCCATTTCTCCCATACGATAGGCCTAAGGGCTTCGAGCTGTTGCTGGTCCTCACCTTCCCTTGACACCGCTTTCACAGCCAAACTCACTCTGCCCATCTGCCTTTGCCTTGCCTCCCAGCACTCCCAACACACACTCTCAGGCTCAATCTCACTCTCACTCCCGGCACAGACCACCTCCCAAAGTGAAAACGTCCAAGCCATTTCTCCCATACGATAGGCCTAAGGGCTTAGAGATGTTGCTGGTCTTCACCTTCCCTTGACACCGCTTTCACAGACAAACACACTCTGGCCATCTGCCTTTGCCTTGCCTCCCCGCACTCCCAACACACTCTCACTCTCGGCACAGACCACCTCCCAAAGTGCCAAACTCCAAGCCATTTCTGACGCACGCTACATCTATGGGCTTAGAGCTGCTGCTGGTCCTCACCTTCCCTTGACACCGCTTTCACAGCCAAACACACTCTGCCCATCTACCCGGCTTTGCCTCCCAGCACTCACAACACACATTCTCACTCTCGGCACAAACCACCTCCCAAACTGCAAACACCCAACCGATTTCTGCCGCATGATACATCTAAGGGCTTAGAGCTGTTGCTGGTCCTCACCTTCCCTTGACACCGCTTTCACTGCGAAACTCATTCTGCCCATCTGCCTTTGCCTTGCCTCCCAGCACTCCCAACACACATTCTCACTCTCGGCACAGACCACATCCCAAAGTGCCAACTCCCAAGCGATATCTGACGCACGCTACATGTAAGGGCTTAGAGATGTTGCTGGTCCTCACCTTCCCTTCACACCGCTTTCACAGCCAAATTCACTCTGGCCATCTGCGCTGCCCTTGCCTCCCAGCACTCCCAACACACATTCTCAGGCTCGCTCTCACTCTCACTCCCGGCAGAAACCACCTCCCAAAGTGCAAATGTCCAAGCCATTTCTCCCATACGATAAGCCTAAGGGCTTAGAACTGTTGCTGGTCCTCACCTTCCCTTGACACCGCTTTCACAGCCAAACTCACTCTGGCCATCTGCGCTGCCCTTGCCTCCCAGCACTCCCAACACACATTATCAGGCTCAATCTCACTCTCACTCCCGACACAGACCAGCAACCAAAGTACCAACACCCAAGCCATTTCTTCCATACGATAGGCCTAAGGGCTTCAAGCTGTTGCTGGTCCTCACCTTCCCTTGACACCGCTTTCACAGCCAAACACACTCTGGCCATCTGCCTTTGCCCTGCCTCCCAGCACTCTCAAAACACACTCTCAGGCGCAATCTCACTTTCACTCTCGTCACAGACCACCTCCCAAAGTGCAAACGTCCAAGCGATTTCTGCCGCATGCTACATCTCAGGGCTTAGAGCTCTTGCTGGTCCTCACCTTCCCTTGACACCGCTTTCACAGCCAAACACACTCTGACCATCTACCCTGGCTTTGCCTCCCAGCACTCCCAACAAACATACTCAGGTTCAGTCTCACTCTCACTCCCGGCAGAAACCACCTCCCAAAGTGCAAACGTCCAAGCCATTTCTCCCATACGATAGGCCTAAGGGCTTAGCGCTCTTGCTGGTCCTCACCTTCCCTTCATAGCGCTTTCACAGCCAAACACACTCGGGCCATCTGCTTTTGCCTTGCCTCCCACCACTCTCAAAACACATTCTCAGGCGCACTTTCACTCCCGGCACAGACCACACCCCAAAGTGCCAACACCCAAGCGATTTCTGCCGCATGATACATCTAAGGGCTTAGAGCTCTTGCTGGTCCTCACCTTCCCTTGACACCGCTTTCACAGCCAAACTCACTCTGCCCATCTGCCTTTGCCTTGCCTCCCAGCACTCCCAACACACATTCTCAGGCTCACTGTCACTCTCACTCCCGGCACAAACCACCTCCCAATGTGCAAACATTAAAGCCATTTCTCCCATACGATAGGCCTAAGGGCTTCGAGCTGTTGCTGGTCCTCACCTTCCCTTGACACCGCTTTCACAGCCAAACTCACTCTGCCCATCTGCCTTTGCCTTGCCTCCCAGCACTCCCAACACACACTCTCAGGCTCAATCTCACTCTCACTCCCGGCACAGACCACCTCCCAAAGTGAAAACTTCCAAGCCATTTCTCCCATGCGATAGGCCTAAGGGCTTAGAGATGTTGCTGGTCTTCACCTTCCCTTGACACCGCTTTCACAGACAAACACACTCTGGCCATCTGCCTTTGCCTTGCCTCCCCGCACTCCCAACACACTCTCACTCTCGGCACAGACCACCTCCCAAAGTGCCAAACTCCAAGCCATTTCTGACGCACGCTACATCTAAGGCCTTAGAGCTGCTGCTGGTCCTCACCTTCCCTTGACACCGCTTTCACAGCCAAACACACTCTGCCCATCTACCCGGCTTTGCCTCCCAGCACTCACAACACACATTCTCACTCTCGGCACAAACCACCTCCCAAACTGCAAACACCCAACCGATTTCTGCCGCATGATACATCTAAGGGCTTAGAGCTGTTGCTGGTCCTCACCTTCCCTTGACACCGCTTTCACTGCGAAACTCATTCTGCCCATCTGCCTTTGCCTTGCCTCCCAGCACTCCCAACACACATTCTCACTCTCGGCACAGACCACATCCCAAAGTGCCAACTCCCAAGCGATATCTGACGCACGCTACATGTAAGGGCTTAGAGATGTTGCTGGTCCTCACCTTCCCTTCACACCGCTTTCACAGCCAAATTCACTCTGGCCATCTGCGCTGCCCTTGCCTCCCAGCACTCCCAACACACATTCTCAGGCTCGCTCTCACTCTCACTCCCAGCAGAAACCACCTCCCAAAGTGCAAATGTCCAAGCCATTTCTCCCATACGATAAGCCTAAGGGCTTAGAACTGTTGCTGGTCCTCACCTTCCCTTGACACCGCTTTCACAGCCAAACTCACTCTGGCCATCTGCGCTGCCCTTGCCTCCCAGCACTCCCAACACACATTATCAGGCTCAATCTCACTCTCACTCCCGACACAGACCAGCAACCAAAGTGCCAACACCCAAGCCATTTCTTCCATACGATAGGCCTAAGGGCTTCGAGCTGTTGCTGGTCCTCACCTTCCCTTGACACCGCTTTCACAGCCAAACACACTCTGGCCATCTGCCTTTGCCCTGCCTCCCAGCACTCTCAAAACACACTCTCAGGCGCAATCTCACTTTCACTCTCGTCACAGACCACCTCCCAAAGTGCAAACGTCCAAGCGATTTCTGCCGCATGCTACATCTCAGGGCTTAGAGCTCTTGCTGGTCCTCACCTTCCCTTGACACCGCTTTCACAGCCAAACACACTCTGACCATCTACCCTGGCTTTGCCTCCCAGCACTCCCAACAAACATACTCAGGTTCAGTCTCACTCTCACTCCCGGCAGAAACCACCTCCCAAAGTGCAAACGTCCAAGCCATTTCTCCCATACGATAGGTCTAAGGTCTTAGCGCTCTTCCTGGTCCTCACCTTCCCTTGACACCGCTTTCACAGCCAAACACACTCTGGCCATCTGCTTTTGCCTTGCCTCCCACCACTCTCAAAACACATTCTCAGGCGCACTTTCACTCCCGGCACAGACCACATCCCAAAGTGCCAACACCCAAGCGATTTCTGCCGCATGCTACCTCTAAGGGCTTAGAGCTCTTGCTGGTCCTCACCTTCCCTTGACACCGCTTTCACAGCCAAACTCACTCTGCCCATCTGCCTTTGCCTTGCCTCCCAGCACTCCCAACACACAATCTCATTTTCAATCTCACTCTCACTCCCGGCACAGACCACCTCCCAAAAGTGCAAACGTCCAAGCCATTTCTCCCATGCGATAGGCCTAAGGGCTTAGAGCTGTTGCTGGTCCTCACCTTCCCTTGACACCGCTTTCACAGACAAACACACTCTGCCCATCTGCCTTTGCCTCAACTCCCAGCACTCCCAACACACTCTCACTCTCGGCACAGACCACCTCCCAAAATGCCAACATCCAAGCGATTTCTGACGCACGCTACATCTAAGGGCTTAGAGCTGTGGCTGGTCCTCACCTTCCCTTCACACCGCTTTCACAGCCAAACACACTCTGCCCATCTGCCTTTGCCCTGCCTCCCAGCACTCCCAACACACATTCTCAGGCTCAATCTCACTCTCACTCCCGGCACAGACCACCTCCCAAAGTGAAAACGTCCAAGCCATTTCTCCCATACGATAGGCCTAAGGGCTTCGAGCTGTTGCTGGTCCTCACCTTCCCTTGACACCTCTTTCAAATACAAACAAACTCTGGCCATATACCCTGACATTGCCTCCCAGCACTCCCAACACACATTCTCAGGCTCAATCTCACTCTCACTCCCGGCACAGGCCACCTCCCAAAAGTGCAAACGTCCAAGCCATTTCTCCCATGCGATAGGCCTAAGGGCTTAGAGCTGTTGCTGGTCCTCACCTTCCCTTGACACCGCTTTCACAGCCAAACACACTCTGCCCATCTGCCTTTGCCTCAACTCCCAGCACTCCCAACACACTCTCACTCTCGGCACAGACCACCTCCCAAAGTGCCAACATCCAAGCGATTTCTGACGCACGCTACATCTAAGGCCTTAGAGCTGCTGCTGGTCCTCACCTTCCCTTGACACCGCTTTCACAGCCAAACACACTCTGCCCATCTACCCGGCTTTGCCTCCCAGCACTCACAACACACATTCTCACTCTCGGCACAAACCACCTCCCAAACTGCAAACACCCAACCGATTTCTGCCGCATGATACATCTAAGGGCTTAGAGCTGTTGCTGGTCCTCACCTTCCCTTGACACCGCTTTCACTGCGAAACTCACTCTGCCCATCTGCCTTTGCCTTGCCTCCCAGCACTCCCAACACACATTCTCACTCTCGGCACAGACCACATCCCAAAGTGCCAACTCCCAAGCGATATCTGACGCACGCTACATGTAAGGGCTTAGAGATGTTGCTGGTCCTCACCTTCCCTTCACACCGCTTTCACAGCCAAATTCACTCTGGCCATCTGCGCTGCCCTTGCCTCCCAGCACTCCCAACACACATTCTCAGTCTCGCTCTCACTCTCACTCCCGGCAGAAACCACCTCCCAAAGTGCAAATGTCCAAGCCATTTCTCCCATACGATAAGCCTAAGGGCTTAGAACTGTTGCTGGTCCTCACCTTCCCTTGACACCGCTTTCACAGCCAAACTCACTCTGGCCATCTGCACTGCCCTTGCCTCCCAGCACTCCCAACACACATTCTCAGGCTCAATCTCACTCTCACTCCCGACACAGACCAGCAACCAAAGTGCCAACACCCAAGCCATTTCTTCCATACGATAGGCCTAAGGGCTTCGAGCTGTTGCTGGTCCTCACCTTCCCTTGACACCGCTTTCACAGTCAAACACACTCTGGCCATCTGCCTTTGCCCTGCCTCCCAGCACTCTCAAAACACACTCTCAGGCGCAATCTCACTTTCACTCTCGTCACAGACCACCTCCCAAAGTGCAAACGTCCAAGCGATTTCTGCCGCATGCTACATCTCAGGGCTTAGAGCTCTTGCTGGTCCTCACCTTCCCTTGACACCGCTTTCACAGCCAAACACACTCTGACCATCTACCCTGGCTTTGCCTCCCAGCACTCCCAACAAACATACTCAGGTTCAGTCTCACTCTCACTCCCGGCAGAAACCACCTCCCAAAGTGCAAACGTCCAAGCCATTTCTCCCATACGATAGGCCTAAGGGCTTAGCGCTCTTGCTGGTCCTCACCTTCCCTTCATAGCGCTTTCACAGCCAAACACACTCGGGCCATCTGCTTTTGCCTTGCCTCCCACCACTCTCAAAACACATTCTCAGGCGCACTTTCACTCCCGGCACAGACCACATCCCAAAGTGCCAACACCCAAGCGATTTCTGCCGCATGCTACCTCTAAGGGCTTAGAGCTCTTGCTGGTCCTCACCTTCCCTTGACACCGCTTTCACAGCCAAACTCACTCTGCCCATCTGCCTTTGCCTTGCCTACCAGCACTCCCAACACACATTCTCAGGCTCACTGTCACTCTCACTCCCGGCACAAACCACCTCCCAATGTGCAAACATTAAAGCCATTTCTCCCATACGATAGGCCTAAGGGCTTCGAGCTGTTGCTGGTCCTCACCTTCCCTTGACACCGCTTTCACAGCCAAACTCACTCTGCCCATCTGCCTTTGCCTTGCCTCCCAGCACTCCCAACACACACTCTCAGGCTCAATCTCACTCTCACTCCCGGCACAGACCACCTCCCAAAGTGAAAACGTCCAAGCCATTTCTCCCATACGATAGGCCTAAGGGCTTAGAGATGTTGCTGGTCTTCACCTTCCCTTGACACCGCTTTCACAGACAAACACACTCTGGCCATCTGCCTTTGCCTTGCCTCCCCGCACTCCCAACACACTCTCACTCTCGGCACAGACCACCTCCCAAAGTGCCAAACTCCAAGCCATTTCTGACGCACGCTACATCTATGGGCTTAGAGCTGCTGCTGGTCCTCACCTTCCCTTGACACCGCTTTCACAGCCAAACACACTCTGCCCATCTACCCGGCTTTGCCTCCCAGCACTCACAACACACATTCTCACTCTCGGCACAAACCACCTCCCAAACTGCAAACACCCAACCGATTTCTGCCGCATGATACATCTAAGGGCTTAGAGCTGTTGCTGGTCCTCACCTTCCCTTGACACCGCTTTCACTGCGAAACTCATTCTGCCCATCTGCCTTTGCCTTGCCTCCCAGCACTCCCAACACACATTCTCACTCTCGGCACAGACCACATCCCAAAGTGCCAACTCCCAAGCGATATCTGACGCACGCTACATGTAAGGGCTTAGAGATGTTGCTGGTCCTCACCTTCCCTTCACACCGCTTTCACAGCCAAACTCACTCTGCCCATCTGCGCTGCCCTTGCCTCCCAGCACTCCCAACACACATTCTCAGTCTCGCTCTCACTCTCACTCCCGGCAGAAACCACCTCCCAAAGTGCAAATGTCCATGCCATTTCTCCCATACGATAAGCCTAAGGGCTTAGAACTGTTGCTGGTCCTCACCTTCCCTTGACACCGCTTTCACAGCCAAACTCACTCTGGCCATCTGCACTGCCCTTGCCTCCCAGCACTCCCAACACACATTCTCAGGCTCAATCTCACTCTCACTCCCGACACAGACCAGCAACCAAAGTGCCAACAGCCAAGCCATTTCTTCCATACGATAGGCCTAAGGGCTTCGAGCTGTTGCTGGTCCTCACCTTCCCTTGACACCGCTTTCACAGCCAAACACACTCTGGCCATCTGCCTTTGCCCTGCCTCCCAGCACTCTCAAAACACACTCTCAGGCGCAATCTCACTTTCACTCTCGTCACAGACCACCTCCCAAAGTGCAAACGTCCAAGCGATTTCTGCCGCATGCTACATCTCAGGGCTTAGAGCTCTTGCTGGTCCTCACCTTCCCTTGACACCGCTTTCACAGCCAAACACACTCTGACCATCTACCCTGGCTTTGCCTCCCAGCACTCCCAACAAACATACTCAGGTTCAGTCTCACTCTCACTCCCGGCAGAAACCACCTCCCAAAGTGCAAACGTCCAAGCCATTTCTCCCATACGATAGGCCTAAGGGCTTAGCGCTCTTGCTGGTCCTCACCTTCCCTTCATAGCGCTTTCACAGCCAAACACACTCGGGCCATCTGCTTTTGCCTTGCCTCCCACCACTCTCAAAACACATTCTCAGGCGCACTTTCACTCCCGGCACAGACCACACCCCAAAGTGCCAACACCCAAGCGATTTCTGCCGCATGATACATCTAAGGGCTTAGAGCTCTTGCTGGTCCTCACCTTCCCTTGACACCGCTTTCACAGCCAAACTCACTCTGCCCATCTGCCTTTGCCTTGCCTCCCAGCACTCCCAACACACATTCTCAGGCTCACTGTCACTCTCACTCCCGGCACAAACCACCTCCCAATGTGCAAACATTAAAGCCATTTCTCCCATACGATAGGCCTAAGGGCTTCGAGCTGTTGCTGGTCCTCACCTTCCCTTGACACCGCTTTCACAGCCAAACTCACTCTGCCCATCTGCCTTTGCCTTGCCTCCCAGCACTCCCAACACACACTCTCAGGCTCAATCTCACTCTCACTCCCGGCACAGACCACCTCCCAAAGTGAAAACTTCCAAGCCATTTCTCCCATGCGATAGGCCTAAGGGCTTAGAGATGTTGCTGGTCTTCACCTTCCCTTGACACCGCTTTCACAGACAAACACACTCTGGCCATCTGCCTTTGCCTTGCCTCCCCGCACTCCCAACACACTCTCACTCTCGGCACAGACCACCTCCCAAAGTGCCAAACTCCAAGCCATTTCTGACGCACGCTACATCTAAGGCCTTAGAGCTGCTGCTGGTCCTCACCTTCCCTTGACACCGCTTTCACAGCCAAACACACTCTGCCCATCTACCCGGCTTTGCCTCCCAGCACTCACAACACACATTCTCACTCTCGGCACAAACCACCTCCCAAACTGCAAACACCCAACCGATTTCTGCCGCATGATACATCTAAGGGCTTAGAGCTGTTGCTGGTCCTCACCTTCCCTTGACACCGCTTTCACTGCGAAACTCACTCTGCCCATCTGCCTTTGCCTTGCCTCCCAGCACTCCCAACACACATTCTCACTCTCGGCACAGACCACATCCCAAAGTGCCAACTCCCAAGCGATATCTGACGCACGCTACATGTAAGGGCTTAGAGATGTTGCTGGTCCTCACCTTCCCTTCACACCGCTTTCACAGCCAAATTCACTCTGGCCATCTGCGCTGCCCTTGCCTCCCAGCACTCCCAACACACATTCTCAGGCTCGCTCTCACTCTCACTCCCGGCAGAAACCACCTCCCAAAGTGCAAATGTCCAAGCCATTTCTCCCATACGATAGGCCTAAGGGCTTAGAACTGTTGCTGGTCCTCACCTTCCCTTGACACCGCTTTCACAGCCAAACTCACTCTGGCCATCTGCGCTGCCCTTGCCTCCCAGCACTCCCAACACACATTATCAGGCTCAATCTCACTCTCACTCCCGACACAGACCAGCAACCAAAGTGCCAACACCCAAGCCATTTCTTCCATACGATAGGCCTAAGGGCTTCGAGCTGTTGCTGGTCCTCACCTTCCCTTGACACCGCTTTCACAGCCAAACACACTCTGGCCATCTGCCTTTGCCCTGCCTCCCAGCACTCTCAAAACACACTCTCAGGCGCAATCTCACTTTCACTCTCGTCACAGACCACCTCCCAAAGTGCAAACGTCCAAGCGATTTCTGCCGCATGCTACATCTCAGGGCTTAGAGCTCTTGCTGGTCCTCACCTTCCCTTGACACCGCTTTCACAGCCAAACACACTCTGACCATCTACCCTGGCTTTGCCTCCCAGCACTCCCAACAAACATACTCAGGTTCAGTCTCACTCTCACTCCCGGCAGAAACCACCTCCCAAAGTGCAAACGTCCAAGCCATTTCTCCCATACGATAGGTCTAAGGTCTTAGCGCTCTTCCTGGTCCTCACCTTCCCTTGACACCGCTTTCACAGCCAAACACACTCTGGCCATCTGCTTTTGCCTTGCCTCCCACCACTCTCAAAACACATTCTCAGGCGCACTTTCACTCCCGGCACAGACCACATCCCAAAGTGCCAACACCCAAGCGATTTCTGCCGCATGCTACCTCTAAGGGCTTAGAGCTCTTGCTGGTCCTCACCTTCCCTTGACACCGCTTTCACAGCCAAACTCACTCTGCCCATCTGCCTTTGCCTTGCCTCCCAGCACTCCCAACACACAATCTCATTTTCAATCTCACTCTCACTCCCGGCACAGACCACCTCCCAAAAGTGCAAACGTCCAAGCCATTTCTCCCATGCGATAGGCCTAAGGGCTTAGAGCTGTTGCTGGTCCTCACCTTCCCTTGACACCGCTTTCACAGACAAACACACTCTGCCCATCTGCCTTTGCCTCAACTCCCAGCACTCCCAACACACTCTCACTCTCGGCACAGACCACCTCCCAAAATGCCAACATCCAAGCGATTTCTGACGCACGCTACATCTAAGGGCTTAGAGCTGTGGCTGGTCCTCACCTTCCCTTCACACCGCTTTCACAGCCAAACACACTCTGCCCATCTGCCTTTGCCCTGCCTCCCAGCACTCCCAACACACATTCTCAGGCTCAATCTCACTCTCACTCCCGGCACAGACCACCTCCCAAAGTGAAAACGTCCAAGCCATTTCTCCCATACGATAGGCCTAAGGGCTTCGAGCTGTTGCTGGTCCTCACCTTCCCTTGACACCTCTTTCAAATACAAACAAACTCTGGCCATATACCCTGACATTGCCTCCCAGCACTCCCAACACACATTCTCAGGCTCAATCTCACTCTCACTCCCGGCACAGGCCACCTCCCAAAAGTGCAAACGTCCAAGCCATTTCTCCCATGCGATAGGCCTAAGGGCTTAGAGCTGTTGCTGGTCCTCACCTTCCCTTGACACCGCTTTCACAGCCAAACACACTCTGCCCATCTGCCTTTGCCTCAACTCCCAGCACTCCCAACACACTCTCACTCTCGGCACAGACCACCTCCCAAAGTGCCAACATCCAAGCGATTTCTGACGCACGCTACATCTAAGGCCTTAGAGCTGCTGCTGGTCCTCACCTTCCCTTGACACCGCTTTCACAGCCAAACACACTCTGCCCATCTACCCGGCTTTGCCTCCCAGCACTCACAACACACATTCTCACTCTCGGCACAAACCACCTCCCAAACTGCAAACACCCAACCGATTTCTGCCGCATGATACATCTAAGGGCTTAGAGCTGTTGCTGGTCCTCACCTTCCCTTGACACCGCTTTCACTGCGAAACTCACTCTGCCCATCTGCCTTTGCCTTGCCTCCCAGCACTCCCAACACACATTCTCACTCTCGGCACAGACCACATCCCAAAGTGCCAACTCCCAAGCGATATCTGACGCACGCTACATGTAAGGGCTTAGAGATGTTGCTGGTCCTCACCTTCCCTTCACACCGCTTTCACAGCCAAATTCACTCTGGCCATCTGCGCTGCCCTTGCCTCCCAGCACTCCCAACACACATTCTCAGTCTCGCTCTCACTCTCACTCCCGGCAGAAACCACCTCCCAAAGTGCAAATGTCCAAGCCATTTCTCCCATACGATAAGCCTAAGGGCTTAGAACTGTTGCTGGTCCTCACCTTCCCTTGACACCGCTTTCACAGCCAAACTCACTCTGGCCATCTGCACTGCCCTTGCCTCCCAGCACTCCCAACACACATTCTCAGGCTCAATCTCACTCTCACTCCCGACACAGACCAGCAACCAAAGTGCCAACACCCAAGCCATTTCTTCCATACGATAGGCCTAAGGGCTTCGAGCTGTTGCTGGTCCTCACCTTCCCTTGACACCGCTTTCACAGTCAAACACACTCTGGCCATCTGCCTTTGCCCTGCCTCCCAGCACTCTCAAAACACACTCTCAGGCGCAATCTCACTTTCACTCTCGTCACAGACCACCTCCCAAAGTGCAAACGTCCAAGCGATTTCTGCCGCATGCTACATCTCAGGGCTTAGAGCTCTTGCTGGTCCTCACCTTCCCTTGACACCGCTTTCACAGCCAAACACACTCTGACCATCTACCCTGGCTTTGCCTCCCAGCACTCCCAACAAACATACTCAGGTTCAGTCTCACTCTCACTCCCGGCAGAAACCACCTCCCAAAGTGCAAACGTCCAAGCCATTTCTCCCATACGATAGGCCTAAGGGCTTAGCGCTCTTGCTGGTCCTCACCTTCCCTTCATAGCGCTTTCACAGCCAAACACACTCGGGCCATCTGCTTTTGCCTTGCCTCCCACCACTCTCAAAACACATTCTCAGGCGCACTTTCACTCCCGGCACAGACCACATCCCAAAGTGCCAACACCCAAGCGATTTCTGCCGCATGCTACCTCTAAGGGCTTAGAGCTCTTGCTGGTCCTCACCTTCCCTTGACACCGCTTTCACAGCCAAACTCACTCTGCCCATCTGCCTTTGCCTTGCCTACCAGCACTCCCAACACACATTCTCAGGCTCACTGTCACTCTCACTCCCGGCACAAACCACCTCCCAATGTGCAAACATTAAAGCCATTTCTCCCATACGATAGGCCTAAGGGCTTCGAGCTGTTGCTGGTCCTCACCTTCCCTTGACACCGCTTTCACAGCCAAACTCACTCTGCCCATCTGCCTTTGCCTTGCCTCCCAGCACTCCCAACACACACTCTCAGGCTCAATCTCACTCTCACTCCCGGCACAGACCACCTCCCAAAGTGAAAACGTCCAAGCCATTTCTCCCATACGATAGGCCTAAGGGCTTAGAGATGTTGCTGGTCTTCACCTTCCCTTGACACCGCTTTCACAGACAAACACACTCTGGCCATCTGCCTTTGCCTTGCCTCCCCGCACTCCCAACACACTCTCACTCTCGGCACAGACCACCTCCCAAAGTGCCAAACTCCAAGCCATTTCTGACGCACGCTACATCTATGGGCTTAGAGCTGCTGCTGGTCCTCACCTTCCCTTGACACCGCTTTCACAGCCAAACACACTCTGCCCATCTACCCGGCTTTGCCTCCCAGCACTCACAACACACATTCTCACTCTCGGCACAAACCACCTCCCAAACTGCAAACACCCAACCGATTTCTGCCGCATGATACATCTAAGGGCTTAGAGCTGTTGCTGGTCCTCACCTTCCCTTGACACCGCTTTCACTGCGAAACTCATTCTGCCCATCTGCCTTTGCCTTGCCTCCCAGCACTCCCAACACACATTCTCACTCTCGGCACAGACCACATCCCAAAGTGCCAACTCCCAAGCGATATCTGACGCACGCTACATGTAAGGGCTTAGAGATGTTGCTGGTCCTCACCTTCCCTTCACACCGCTTTCACAGCCAAATTCACTCTGGCCATCTGCGCTGCCCTTGCCTCCCAGCACTCCCAACACACATTCTCAGGCTCGCTCTCACTCTCACTCCCGGCAGAAACCACCTCCCAAAGTGCAAATGTCCAAGCCATTTCTCCCATACGATAAGCCTAAGGGCTTAGAACTGTTGCTGGTCCTCACCTTCCCTTGACACCGCTTTCACAGCCAAACTCACTCTGGCCATCTGCGCTGCCCTTGCCTCCCAGCACTCCCAACACACATTATCAGGCTCAATCTCACTCTCACTCCCGACACAGACCAGCAACCAAAGTACCAACACCCAAGCCATTTCTTCCATACGATAGGCCTAAGGGCTTCAAGCTGTTGCTGGTCCTCACCTTCCCTTGACACCGCTTTCACAGCCAAACACACTCTGGCCATCTGCCTTTGCCCTGCCTCCCAGCACTCTCAAAACACACTCTCAGGCGCAATCTCACTTTCACTCTCGTCACAGACCACCTCCCAAAGTGCAAACGTCCAAGCGATTTCTGCCGCATGCTACATCTCAGGGCTTAGAGCTCTTGCTGGTCCTCACCTTCCCTTGACACCGCTTTCACAGCCAAACACACTCTGACCATCTACCCTGGCTTTGCCTCCCAGCACTCCCAACAAACATACTCAGGTTCAGTCTCACTCTCACTCCCGGCAGAAACCACCTCCCAAAGTGAAAACGTCCAAGCCATTTCTCCCATGCGATAGGCCTAAGGGCTTAGAGCTGTTGCTGGTCCTCACCTTCCCTTCACACCGCTTTCACAGCCAAACACACTCTGGCCATCTGCTTTTGCCTTGCCTCCCACCACTCTCAAAACACATTCTCAGGCGCACTTTCACTCCCGGCACAGACCACATCCCAAAGTGCCAACACCCAAGCGATTTCTGCCGCATGCTACCTCTAAGGGCTTAGAGCTCTTGCTGGTCCTCACCTTCCCTTGACACCGCTTTCACAGCCAAACTCACTCTGCCCATCTGCCTTTGCCTTGCCTCCCAGCACTCCCAACACACAATCTCATTTTCAATCTCACTCTCACTCCCGGCACAGACCACCTCCCAAAAGTGCAAACGTCCAAGCCATTTCTCCCATGCGATAGGCCTAAGGGCTTAGAGCTGTTGCTGGTCCTCACCTTCCCTTGACACCGCTTTCACAGACAAACACACTCTGCCCATCTGCCTTTGCCTCAACTCCCAGCACTCCCAACACACTCTCACTCTCGGCACAGACCACCTCCCAAAATGCCAACATCCAAGCGATTTCTGACGCACGCTACATCTAAGGGCTTAGAGCTGTGGCTGGTCCTCACCTTCCCTTCACACCGCTTTCACAGCCAAACACACTCTGCCCATCTGCCTTTGCCCTGCCTCCCAGCACTCCCAACACACATTCTCAGGCTCAATCTCACTCTCACTCCCGGCACAGACCACCTCCCAAAGTGAAAACGTCCAAGCCATTTCTCCCATACGATAGGCCTAAGGGCTTCGAGCTGTTGCTGGTCCTCACCTTCCCTTGACACCTCTTTCAAATACAAACAAACTCTGGCCATATACCCTGACATTGCCTCCCAGCACTCCCAACACACATTCTCAGGCTCAATCTCACTCTCACTCCCGGCACAGGCCACCTCCCAAAAGTGCAAACGTCCAAGCCATTTCTCCCATGCGATAGGCCTAAGGGCTTAGAGCTGTTGCTGGTCCTCACCTTCCCTTGACACCGCTTTCACAGCCAAACACACTCTGCCCATCTGCCTTTGCCTCAACTCCCAGCACTCCCAACACACTCTCACTCTCGGCACAGACCACCTCCCAAAGTGCCAACATCCAAGCGATTTCTGACGCACGCTACATCTAAGGCCTTAGAGCTGCTGCTGGTCCTCACCTTCCCTTGACACCGCTTTCACAGCCAAACACACTCTGCCCATCTACCCGGCTTTGCCTCCCAGCACTCACAACACACATTCTCACTCTCGGCACAAACCACCTCCCAAACTGCAAACACCCAACCGATTTCTGCCGCATGATACATCTAAGGGCTTAGAGCTGTTGCTGGTCCTCACCTTCCCTTGACACCGCTTTCACTGCGAAACTCACTCTGCCCATCTGCCTTTGCCTTGCCTCCCAGCACTCCCAACACACATTCTCACTCTCGGCCCAGACCACATCCCAAAGTGCCAACTCCCAAGCGATATCTGACGCACGCTACATGTAAGGGCTTAGAGATGTTGCTGGTCCTCACCTTCCCTTCACACCGCTTTCACAGCCAAATTCACTCTGGCCATCTGCGCTGCCCTTGCCTCCCAGCACTCCCAACACACATTCTCAGTCTCGCTCTCACTCTCACTCCCGGCAGAAACCACCTCCCAAAGTGCAAATGTCCAAGCCATTTCTCCCATACGATAAGCCTAAGGGCTTAGAACTGTTGCTGGTCCTCACCTTCCCTTGACACCGCTTTCACAGCCAAACTCACTCTGGCCATCTGCACTGCCCTTGCCTCCCAGCACTCCCAACACACATTCTCAGGCTCAATCTCACTCTCACTCCCGACACAGACCAGCAACCAAAGTGCCAACACCCAAGCCATTTCTTCCATACGATAGGCCTAAGGGCTTCGAGCTGTTGCTGGTCCTCACCTTCCCTTGACACCGCTTTCACAGTCAAACACACTCTGGCCATCTGCCTTTGCCCTGCCTCCCAGCACTCTCAAAACACACTCTCAGGCGCAATCTCACTTTCACTCTCGTCACAGACCACCTCCCAAAGTGCAAACGTCCAAGCGATTTCTGCCGCATGCTACATCTCAGGGCTTAGAGCTCTTGCTGGTCCTCACCTTCCCTTGACACCGCTTTCACAGCCAAACACACTCTGACCATCTACCCTGGCTTTGCCTCCCAGCACTCCCAACAAACATACTCAGGTTCAGTCTCACTCTCACTCCCGGCAGAAACCACCTCCCAAAGTGCAAACGTCCAAGCCATTTCTCCCATACGATAGGCCTAAGGGCTTAGCGCTCTTGCTGGTCCTCACCTTCCCTTCATAGCGCTTTCACAGCCAAACACACTCGGGCCATCTGCTTTTGCCTTGCCTCCCACCACTCTCAAAACACATTCTCAGGCGCACTTTCACTCCCGGCACAGACCACATCCCAAAGTGCCAACACCCAAGCGATTTCTGCCGCATGCTACCTCTAAGGGCTTAGAGCTCTTGCTGGTCCTCACCTTCCCTTGACACCGCTTTCACAGCCAAACTCACTCTGCCCATCTGCCTTTGCCTTGCCTACCAGCACTCCCAACACACATTCTCAGGCTCACTGTCACTCTCACTCCCGGCACAAACCACCTCCCAATGTGCAAACATTAAAGCCATTTCTCCCATACGATAGGCCTAAGGGCTTCGAGCTGTTGCTGGTCCTCACCTTCCCTTGACACCGCTTTCACAGCCAAACTCACTCTGCCCATCTGCCTTTGCCTTGCCTCCCAGCACTCCCAACACACACTCTCAGGCTCAATCTCACTCTCACTCCCGGCACAGACCACCTCCCAAAGTGAAAACGTCCAAGCCATTTCTCCCATACGATAGGCCTAAGGGCTTAGAGATGTTGCTGGTCTTCACCTTCCCTTGACACCGCTTTCACAGACAAACACACTCTGGCCATCTGCCTTTGCCTTGCCTCCCCGCACTCCCAACACACTCTCACTCTCGGCACAGACCACCTCCCAAAGTGCCAAACTCCAAGCCATTTCTGACGCACGCTACATCTATGGGCTTAGAGCTGCTGCTGGTCCTCACCTTCCCTTGACACCGCTTTCACAGCCAAACACACTCTGCCCATCTACCCGGCTTTGCCTCCCAGCACTCACAACACACATTCTCACTCTCGGCACAAACCACCTCCCAAACTGCAAACACCCAACCGATTTCTGCCGCATGATACATCTAAGGGCTTAGAGCTGTTGCTGGTCCTCACCTTCCCTTGACACCGCTTTCACTGCGAAACTCATTCTGCCCATCTGCCTTTGCCTTGCCTCCCAGCACTCCCAACACACATTCTCACTCTCGGCACAGACCACATCCCAAAGTGCCAACTCCCAAGCGATATCTGACGCACGCTACATGTAAGGGCTTAGAGATGTTGCTGGTCCTCACCTTCCCTTCACACCGCTTTCACAGCCAAATTCACTCTGGCCATCTGCGCTGCCCTTGCCTCCCAGCACTCCCAACACACATTCTCAGGCTCGCTCTCACTCTCACTCCCGGCAGAAACCACCTCCCAAAGTGCAAATGTCCATGCCATTTCTCCCATACGATAAGCCTAAGGGCTTAGAACTGTTGCTGGTCCTCACCTTCCCTTGACACCGCTTTCACAGCCAAACTCACTCTGGCCATCTGCACTGCCCTTGCCTCCCAGCACTCCCAACACACATTCTCAGGCTCAATCTCACTCTCACTCCCGACACAGACCAGCAACCAAAGTGCCAACAGCCAAGCCATTTCTTCCATACGATAGGCCTAAGGGCTTCGAGCTGTTGCTGGTCCTCACCTTCCCTTGACACCGCTTTCACAGCCAAACACACTCTGGCCATCTGCCTTTGCCCTGCCTCCCAGCACTCTCAAAACACACTCTCAGGCGCAATCTCACTTTCACTCTCGTCACAGACCACCTCCCAAAGTGCAAACGTCCAAGCGATTTCTGCCGCATGCTACATCTCAGGGCTTAGAGCTCTTGCTGGTCCTCACCTTCCCTTGACACCGCTTTCACAGCCAAACACACTCTGACCATCTACCCTGGCTTTGCCTCCCAGCACTCCCAACAAACATACTCAGGTTCAGTCTCACTCTCACTCCCGGCAGAAACCACCTCCCAAAGTGCAAACGTCCAAGCCATTTCTCCCATACGATAGGCCTAAGGGCTTAGCGCTCTTGCTGGTCCTCACCTTCCCTTCATAGCGCTTTCACAGCCAAACACACTCGGGCCATCTGCTTTTGCCTTGCCTCCCACCACTCTCAAAACACATTCTCAGGCGCACTTTCACTCCCGGCACAGACCACACCCCAAAGTGCCAACACCCAAGCGATTTCTGCCGCATGATACATCTAAGGGCTTAGAGCTCTTGCTGGTCCTCACCTTCCCTTGACACCGCTTTCACAGCCAAACTCACTCTGCCCATCTGCCTTTGCCTTGCCTCCCAGCACTCCCAACACACATTCTCAGGCTCACTGTCACTCTCACTCCCGGCACAAACCACCTCCCAATGTGCAAACATTAAAGCCATTTCTCCCATACGATAGGCCTAAGGGCTTCGAGCTGTTGCTGGTCCTCACCTTCCCTTGACACCGCTTTCACAGCCAAACTCACTCTGCCCATCTGCCTTTGCCTTGCCTCCCAGCACTCCCAACACACACTCTCAGGCTCAATCTCACTCTCACTCCCGGCACAGACCACCTCCCAAAGTGAAAACTTCCAAGCCATTTCTCCCATGCGATAGGCCTAAGGGCTTAGAGATGTTGCTGGTCTTCACCTTCCCTTGACACCGCTTTCACAGACAAACACACTCTGGCCATCTGCCTTTGCCTTGCCTCCCCGCACTCCCAACACACTCTCACTCTCGGCACAGACCACCTCCCAAAGTGCCAAACTCCAAGCCATTTCTGACGCACGCTACATCTAAGGCCTTAGAGCTGCTGCTGGTCCTCACCTTCCCTTGACACCGCTTTCACAGCCAAACACACTCTGCCCATCTACCCGGCTTTGCCTCCCAGCACTCACAACACACATTCTCACTCTCGGCACAAACCACCTCCCAAACTGCAAACACCCAACCGATTTCTGCCGCATGATACATCTAAGGGCTTAGAGCTGTTGCTGGTCCTCACCTTCCCTTGACACCGCTTTCACTGCGAAACTCATTCTGCCCATCTGCCTTTGCCTTGCCTCCCAGCACTCCCAACACACATTCTCACTCTCGGCACAGACCACATCCCAAAGTGCCAACTCCCAAGCGATATCTGACGCACGCTACATGTAAGGGCTTAGAGATGTTGCTGGTCCTCACCTTCCCTTCACACCGCTTTCACAGCCAAATTCACTCTGGCCATCTGCGCTGCCCTTGCCTCCCAGCACTCCCAACACACATTCTCAGGCTCGCTCTCACTCTCACTCCCGGCAGAAACCACCTCCCAAAGTGCAAATGTCCAAGCCATTTCTCCCATACGATAAGCCTAAGGGCTTAGAACTGTTGCTGGTCCTCACCTTCCCTTGACACCGCTTTCACAGCCAAACTCACTCTGGCCATCTGCGCTGCCCTTGCCTCCCAGCACTCCCAACACACATTATCAGGCTCAATCTCACTCTCACTCCCGACACAGACCAGCAACCAAAGTGCCAACACCCAAGCCATTTCTTCCATACGATAGGCCTAAGGGCTTCGAGCTGTTGCTGGTCCTCACCTTCCCTTGACACCGCTTTCACAGCCAAACACACTCTGGCCATCTGCCTTTGCCCTGCCTCCCAGCACTCTCAAAACACACTCTCAGGCGCAATCTCACTTTCACTCTCGTCACAGACCACCTCCCAAAGTGCAAACGTCCAAGCGATTTCTGCCGCATGCTACATCTCAGGGCTTAGAGCTCTTGCTGGTCCTCACCTTCCCTTGACACCGCTTTCACAGCCAAACACACTCTGACCATCTACCCTGGCTTTGCCTCCCAGCACTCCCAACAAACATACTCAGGTTCAGTCTCACTCTCACTCCCGGCAGAAACCACCTCCCAAAGTGCAAACGTCCAAGCCATTTCTCCCATACGATAGGTCTAAGGTCTTAGCGCTCTCCCTGGTCCTCACCTTCCCTTGACACCGCTTTCACAGCCAAACACACTCTGGCCATCTGCTTTTGCCTTGCCTCCCACCACTCTCAAAACACATTCTCAGGCGCACTTTCACTCCCGGCACAGACCACATCCCAAAGTGCCAACACCCAAGCGATTTCTGCCGCATGCTACCTCTAAGGGCTTAGAGCTCTTGCTGGTCCTCACCTTCCCTTGACACCGCTTTCACAGCCAAACTCACTCTGCCCATCTGCCTTTGCCTTGCCTCCCAGCACTCCCAACACACAATCTCATTTTCAATCTCACTCTCACTCCCGGCACAGACCACCTCCCAAAAGTGCAAACGTCCAAGCCATTTCTCCCATGCGATAGGCCTAAGGGCTTAGAGCTGTTGCTGGTCCTCACCTTCCCTTGACACCGCTTTCACAGACAAACACACTCTGCCCATCTGCCTTTGCCTCAACTCCCAGCACTCCCAACACACTCTCACTCTCGGCACAGACCACCTCCCAAAATGCCAACATCCAAGCGATTTCTGACGCACGCTACATCTAAGGGCTTAGAGCTGTGGCTGGTCCTCACCTTCCCTTCACACCGCTTTCACAGCCAAACACACTCTGCCCATCTGCCTTTGCCCTGCCTCCCAGCACTCCCAACACACATTCTCAGGCTCAATCTCACTCTCACTCCCGGCACAGACCACCTCCCAAAGTGAAAACGTCCAAGCCATTTCTCCCATACGATAGGCCTAAGGGCTTCGAGCTGTTGCTGGTCCTCACCTTCCCTTGACACCGCTTTCACAGCCAAACTCACTCTGCCCATCTGCCTTTGCCTTGCCTCCCAGCACTCCCAACACACACTCTCAGGCTCAATCTCACTCTCACTCCCGGCACAGACCACCTCCCAAAGTGAAAACGTCCAAGCCATTTCTCCCATACGATAGGCCTAAGGGCTTAGAGATGTTGCTGGTCTTCACCTTCCCTTGACACCGCTTTCACAGACAAACACACTCTGGCCATCTGCCTTTGCCTTGCCTCCCCGCACTCCCAACACACTCTCACTCTCGGCACAGACCACCTCCCAAAGTGCCAAACTCCAAGCCATTTCTGACGCACGCTACATCTATGGGCTTAGAGCTGCTGCTGGTCCTCACCTTCCCTTGACACCGCTTTCACAGCCAAACACACTCTGCCCATCTACCCGGCTTTGCCTCCCAGCACTCACAACACACATTCTCACTCTCGGCACAAACCACCTCCCAAACTGCAAACACCCAACCGATTTCTGCCGCATGATACATCTAAGGGCTTAGAGCTGTTGCTGGTCCTCACCTTCCCTTGACACCGCTTTCACTGCGAAACTCATTCTGCCCATCTGCCTTTGCCTTGCCTCCCAGCACTCCCAACACACATTCTCACTCTCGGCACAGACCACATCCCAAAGTGCCAACTCCCAAGCGATATCTGACGCACGCTACATGTAAGGGCTTAGAGATGTTGCTGGTCCTCACCTTCCCTTCACACCGCTTTCACAGCCAAATTCACTCTGGCCATCTGCGCTGCCCTTGCCTCCCAGCACTCCCAACACACATTCTCAGGCTCGCTCTCACTCTCACTCCCGGCAGAAACCACCTCCCAAAGTGCAAATGTCCAAGCCATTTCTCCCATACGATAAGCCTAAGGGCTTAGAACTGTTGCTGGTCCTCACCTTCCCTTGACACCGCTTTCACAGCCAAACTCACTCTGGCCATCTGCGCTGCCCTTGCCTCCCAGCACTCCCAACACACATTATCAGGCTCAATCTCACTCTCACTCCCGACACAGACCAGCAACCAAAGTACCAACACCCAAGCCATTTCTTCCATACGATAGGCCTAAGGGCTTCAAGCTGTTGCTGGTCCTCACCTTCCCTTGACACCGCTTTCACAGCCAAACACACTCTGGCCATCTGCCTTTGCCCTGCCTCCCAGCACTCTCAAAACACACTCTCAGGCGCAATCTCACTTTCACTCTCGTCACAGACCACCTCCCAAAGTGCAAACGTCCAAGCGATTTCTGCCGCATGCTACATCTCAGGGCTTAGAGCTCTTGCTGGTCCTCACCTTCCCTTGACACCGCTTTCACAGCCAAACACACTCTGACCATCTACCCTGGCTTTGCCTCCCAGCACTCCCAACAAACATACTCAGGTTCAGTCTCACTCTCACTCCCGGCAGAAACCACCTCCCAAAGTGCAAACGTCCAAGCCATTTCTCCCATACGATAGGCCTAAGGGCTTAGCGCTCTTGCTGGTCCTCACCTTCCCTTCATAGCGCTTTCACAGCCAAACACACTCGGGCCATCTGCTTTTGCCTTGCCTCCCACCACTCTCAAAACACATTCTCAGGCGCACTTTCACTCCCGGCACAGACCACACCCCAAAGTGCCAACACCCAAGCGATTTCTGCCGCATGATACATCTAAGGGCTTAGAGCTCTTGCTGGTCCTCACCTTCCCTTGACACCGCTTTCACAGCCAAACTCACTCTGCCCATCTGCCTTTGCCTTGCCTCCCAGCACTCCCAACACACATTCTCAGGCTCACTGTCACTCTCACTCCCGGCACAAACCACCTCCCAATGTGCAAACATTAAAGCCATTTCTCCCATACGATAGGCCTAAGGGCTTCGAGCTGTTGCTGGTCCTCACCTTCCCTTGACACCGCTTTCACAGCCAAACTCACTCTGCCCATCTGCCTTTGCCTTGCCTCCCAGCACTCCCAACACACACTCTCAGGCTCAATCTCACTCTCACTCCCGGCACAGACCACCTCCCAAAGTGAAAACTTCCAAGCCATTTCTCCCATGCGATAGGCCTAAGGGCTTAGAGATGTTGCTGGTCTTCACCTTCCCTTGACACCGCTTTCACAGACAAACACACTCTGGCCATCTGCCTTTGCCTTGCCTCCCCGCACTCCCAACACACTCTCACTCTCGGCACAGACCACCTCCCAAAGTGCCAAACTCCAAGCCATTTCTGACGCACGCTACATCTAAGGCCTTAGAGCTGCTGCTGGTCCTCACCTTCCCTTGACACCGCTTTCACAGCCAAACACACTCTGCCCATCTACCCGGCTTTGCCTCCCAGCACTCACAACACACATTCTCACTCTCGGCACAAACCACCTCCCAAACTGCAAACACCCAACCGATTTCTGCCGCATGATACATCTAAGGGCTTAGAGCTGTTGCTGGTCCTCACCTTCCCTTGACACCGCTTTCACTGCGAAACTCATTCTGCCCATCTGCCTTTGCCTTGCCTCCCAGCACTCCCAACACACATTCTCACTCTCGGCACAGACCACATCCCAAAGTGCCAACTCCCAAGCGATATCTGACGCACGCTACATGTAAGGGCTTAGAGATGTTGCTGGTCCTCACCTTCCCTTCACACCGCTTTCACAGCCAAATTCACTCTGGCCATCTGCGCTGCCCTTGCCTCCCAGCACTCCCAACACACATTATCAGGCTCGCTCTCACTCTCACTCCCAGCAGAAACCACCTCCCAAAGTGCAAATGTCCAAGCCATTTCTCCCATACGATAAGCCTAAGGGCTTAGAACTGTTGCTGGTCCTCACCTTCCCTTGACACCGCTTTCACAGCCAAACTCACTCTGGCCATCTGCGCTGCCCTTGCCTCCCAGCACTCCCAACACACATTATCAGGCTCAATCTCACTCTCACTCCCGACACAGACCAGCAACCAAAGTGCCAACACCCAAGCCATTTCTTCCATACGATAGGCCTAAGGGCTTCGAGCTGTTGCTGGTCCTCACCTTCCCTTGACACCGCTTTCACAGCCAAACACACTCTGGCCATCTGCCTTTGCCCTGCCTCCCAGCACTCTCAAAACACACTCTCAGGCGCAATCTCACTTTCACTCTCGTCACAGACCACCTCCCAAAGTGCAAACGTCCAAGCGATTTCTGCCGCATGCTACATCTCAGGGCTTAGAGCTCTTGCTGGTCCTCACCTTCCCTTGACACCGCTTTCACAGCCAAACACACTCTGACCATCTACCCTGGCTTTGCCTCCCAGCACTCCCAACAAACATACTCAGGTTCAGTCTCACTCTCACTCCCGGCAGAAACCACCTCCCAAAGTGCAAACGTCCAAGCCATTTCTCCCATACGATAGGTCTAAGGTCTTAGCGCTCTTCCTGGTCCTCACCTTCCCTTGACACCGCTTTCACAGCCAAACACACTCTGGCCATCTGCTTTTGCCTTGCCTCCCACCACTCTCAAAACACATTCTCAGGCGCACTTTCACTCCCGGCACAGACCACATCCCAAAGTGCCAACACCCAAGCGATTTCTGCCGCATGCTACCTCTAAGGGCTTAGAGCTCTTGCTGGTCCTCACCTTCCCTTGACACCGCTTTCACAGCCAAACTCACTCTGCCCATCTGCCTTTGCCTTGCCTCCCAGCACTCCCAACACACAATCTCATTTTCAATCTCACTCTCACTCCCGGCACAGACCACCTCCCAAAAGTGCAAACGTCCAAGCCATTTCTCCCATGCGATAGGCCTAAGGGCTTAGAGCTGTTGCTGGTCCTCACCTTCCCTTGACACCGCTTTCACAGACAAACACACTCTGCCCATCTGCCTTTGCCTCAACTCCCAGCACTCCCAACACACTCTCACTCTCGGCACAGACCACCTCCCAAAATGCCAACATCCAAGCGATTTCTGACGCACGCTACATCTAAGGGCTTAGAGCTGTGGCTGGTCCTCACCTTCCCTTCACACCGCTTTCACAGCCAAACACACTCTGCCCATCTGCCTTTGCCCTGCCTCCCAGCACTCCCAACACACATTCTCAGGCTCAATCTCACTCTCACTCCCGGCACAGACCACCTCCCAAAGTGAAAACGTCCAAGCCATTTCTCCCATACGATAGGCCTAAGGGCTTCGAGCTGTTGCTGGTCCTCACCTTCCCTTGACACCTCTTTCAAATACAAACAAACTCTGGCCATATACCCTGACATTGCCTCCCAGCACTCCCAACACACATTCTCAGGCTCAATCTCACTCTCACTCCCGGCACAGGCCACCTCCCAAAAGTGCAAACGTCCAAGCCATTTCTCCCATGCGATAGGCCTAAGGGCTTAGAGCTGTTGCTGGTCCTCACCTTCCCTTGACACCGCTTTCACAGCCAAACACACTCTGCCCATCTGCCTTTGCCTCAACTCCCAGCACTCCCAACACACTCTCACTCTCGGCACAGACCACCTCCCAAAGTGCCAACATCCAAGCGATTTCTGACGCACGCTACATCTAAGGCCTTAGAGCTGCTGCTGGTCCTCACCTTCCCTTGACACCGCTTTCACAGCCAAACACACTCTGCCCATCTACCCGGCTTTGCCTCCCAGCACTCACAACACACATTCTCACTCTCGGCACAAACCACCTCCCAAACTGCAAACACCCAACCGATTTCTGCCGCATGATACATCTAAGGGCTTAGAGCTGTTGCTGGTCCTCACCTTCCCTTGACACCGCTTTCACTGCGAAACTCACTCTGCCCATCTGCCTTTGCCTTGCCTCCCAGCACTCCCAACACACATTCTCACTCTCGGCACAGACCACATCCCAAAGTGCCAACTCCCAAGCGATATCTGACGCACGCTACATGTAAGGGCTTAGAGATGTTGCTGGTCCTCACCTTCCCTTCACACCGCTTTCACAGCCAAATTCACTCTGGCCATCTGCGCTGCCCTTGCCTCCCAGCACTCCCAACACACATTCTCAGTCTCGCTCTCACTCTCACTCCCGGCAGAAACCACCTCCCAAAGTGCAAATGTCCAAGCCATTTCTCCCATACGATAAGCCTAAGGGCTTAGAACTGTTGCTGGTCCTCACCTTCCCTTGACACCGCTTTCACAGCCAAACTCACTCTGGCCATCTGCACTGCCCTTGCCTCCCAGCACTCCCAACACACATTCTCAGGCTCAATCTCACTCTCACTCCCGACACAGACCAGCAACCAAAGTGCCAACACCCAAGCCATTTCTTCCATACGATAGGCCTAAGGGCTTCGAGCTGTTGCTGGTCCTCACCTTCCCTTGACACCGCTTTCACAGCCAAACACACTCTGGCCATCTGCCTTTGCCCTGCCTCCCAGCACTCTCAAAACACACTCTCAGGCGCAATCTCACTTTCACTCTCGTCACAGACCACCTCCCAAAGTGCAAACGTCCAAGCGATTTCTGCCGCATGCTACATCTCAGGGCTTAGAGCTCTTGCTGGTCCTCACCTTCCCTTGACACCGCTTTCACAGCCAAACACACTCTGACCATCTACCCTGGCTTTGCCTCCCAGCACTCCCAACAAACATACTCAGGTTCAGTCTCACTCTCACTCCCGGCAGAAACCACCTCCCAAAGTGCAAACGTCCAAGCCATTTCTCCCATACGATAGGCCTAAGGGCTTAGCGCTCTTGCTGGTCCTCACCTTCCCTTCATAGCGCTTTCACAGCCAAACACACTCGGGCCATCTGCTTTTGCCTTGCCTCCCACCACTCTCAAAACACATTCTCAGGCGCACTTTCACTCCCGGCACAGACCACATCCCAAAGTGCCAACACCCAAGCGATTTCTGCCGCATGCTACCTCTAAGGGCTTAGAGCTCTTGCTGGTCCTCACCTTCCCTTGACACCGCTTTCACAGCCAAACTCACTCTGCCCATCTGCCTTTGCCTTGCCTACCAGCACTCCCAACACACATTCTCAGGCTCACTGTCACTCTCACTCCCGGCACAAACCACCTCCCAATGTGCAAACATTAAAGCCATTTCTCCCATACGATAGGCCTAAGGGCTTCGAGCTGTTGCTGGTCCTCACCTTCCCTTGACACCGCTTTCACAGCCAAACTCACTCTGCCCATCTGCCTTTGCCTTGCCTCCCAGCACTCCCAACACACACTCTCAGGCTCAATCTCACTCTCACTCCCGGCACAGACCACCTCCCAAAGTGAAAACGTCCAAGCCATTTCTCCCATACGATAGGCCTAAGGGCTTAGAGATGTTGCTGGTCTTCACCTTCCCTTGACACCGCTTTCACAGACAAACACACTCTGGCCATCTGCCTTTGCCTTGCCTCCCCGCACTCCCAACACACTCTCACTCTCGGCACAGACCACCTCCCAAAGTGCCAAACTCCAAGCCATTTCTGACGCACGCTACATCTATGGGCTTAGAGCTGCTGCTGGTCCTCACCTTCCCTTGACACCGCTTTCACAGCCAAACACACTCTGCCCATCTACCCGGCTTTGCCTCCCAGCACTCACAACACACATTCTCACTCTCGGCACAAACCACCTCCCAAACTGCAAACACCCAACCGATTTCTGCCGCATGATACATCTAAGGGCTTAGAGCTGTTGCTGGTCCTCACCTTCCCTTGACACCGCTTTCACTGCGAAACTCATTCTGCCCATCTGCCTTTGCCTTGCCTCCCAGCACTCCCAACACACATTCTCACTCTCGGCACAGACCACATCCCAAAGTGCCAACTCCCAAGCGATATCTGACGCACGCTACATGTAAGGGCTTAGAGATGTTGCTGGTCCTCACCTTCCCTTCACACCGCTTTCACAGCCAAATTCACTCTGGCCATCTGCGCTGCCCTTGCCTCCCAGCACTCCCAACACACATTCTCAGGCTCGCTCTCACTCTCACTCCCGGCAGAAACCACCTCCCAAAGTGCAAATGTCCAAGCCATTTCTCCCATACGATAAGCCTAAGGGCTTAGAACTGTTGCTGGTCCTCACCTTCCCTTGACACCGCTTTCACAGCCAAACTCACTCTGGCCATCTGCGCTGCCCTTGCCTCCCAGCACTCCCAACACACATTATCAGGCTCAATCTCACTCTCACTCCCGACACAGACCAGCAACCAAAGTACCAACACCCAAGCCATTTCTTCCATACGATAGGCCTAAGGGCTTCAAGCTGTTGCTGGTCCTCACCTTCCCTTGACACCGCTTTCACAGCCAAACACACTCTGGCCATCTGCCTTTGCCCTGCCTCCCAGCACTCTCAAAACACACTCTCAGGCGCAATCTCACTTTCACTCTCGTCACAGACCACCTCCCAAAGTGCAAACGTCCAAGCGATTTCTGCCGCATGCTACATCTCAGGGCTTAGAGCTCTTGCTGGTCCTCACCTTCCCTTGACACCGCTTTCACAGCCAAACACACTCTGACCATCTACCCTGGCTTTGCCTCCCAGCACTCCCAACAAACATACTCAGGTTCAGTCTCACTCTCACTCCCGGCAGAAACCACCTCCCAAAGTGCAAACGTCCAAGCCATTTCTCCCATACGATAGGTCTAAGGTCTTAGCGCTCTTCCTGGTCCTCACCTTCCCTTGACACCGCTTTCACAGCCAAACACACTCTGGCCATCTGCTTTTGCCTTGCCTCCCACCACTCTCAAAACACATTCTCAGGCGCACTTTCACTCCCGGCACAGACCACATCCCAAAGTGCCAACACCCAAGCGATTTCTGCCGCATGCTACCTCTAAGGGCTTAGAGCTCTTGCTGGTCCTCACCTTCCCTTGACACCGCTTTCACAGCCAAACTCACTCTGCCCATCTGCCTTTGCCTTGCCTCCCAGCACTCCCAACACACAATCTCATTTTCAATCTCACTCTCACTCCCGGCACAGACCACCTCCCAAAAGTGCAAACGTCCAAGCCATTTCTCCCATGCGATAGGCCTAAGGGCTTAGAGCTGTTGCTGGTCCTCACCTTCCCTTGACACCGCTTTCACAGACAAACACACTCTGCCCATCTGCCTTTGCCTCAACTCCCAGCACTCCCAACACACTCTCACTCTCGGCACAGACCACCTCCCAAAATGCCAACATCCAAGCGATTTCTGACGCACGCTACATCTAAGGGCTTAGAGCTGTGGCTGGTCCTCACCTTCCCTTCACACCGCTTTCACAGCCAAACACACTCTGCCCATCTGCCTTTGCCCTGCCTCCCAGCACTCCCAACACACATTCTCAGGCTCAATCTCACTCTCACTCCCGGCACAGACCACCTCCCAAAGTGAAAACGTCCAAGCCATTTCTCCCATACGATAGGCCTAAGGGCTTCGAGCTGTTGCTGGTCCTCACCTTCCCTTGACACCTCTTTCAAATACAAACAAACTCTGGCCATATACCCTGACATTGCCTCCCAGCACTCCCAACACACATTCTCAGGCTCAATCTCACTCTCACTCCCGGCACAGGCCACCTCCCAAAAGTGCAAACGTCCAAGCCATTTCTCCCATGCGATAGGCCTAAGGGCTTAGAGCTGTTGCTGGTCCTCACCTTCCCTTGACACCGCTTTCACAGCCAAACACACTCTGCCCATCTGCCTTTGCCTCAACTCCCAGCACTCCCAACACACTCTCACTCTCGGCACAGACCACCTCCCAAAGTGCCAACATCCAAGCGATTTCTGACGCACGCTACATCTAAGGCCTTAGAGCTGCTGCTGGTCCTCACCTTCCCTTGACACCGCTTTCACAGCCAAACACACTCTGCCCATCTACCCGGCTTTGCCTCCCAGCACTCACAACACACATTCTCACTCTCGGCACAAACCACCTCCCAAACTGCAAACACCCAACCGATTTCTGCCGCATGATACATCTAAGGGCTTAGAGCTGTTGCTGGTCCTCACCTTCCCTTGACACCGCTTTCACTGCGAAACTCACTCTGCCCATCTGCCTTTGCCTTGCCTCCCAGCACTCCCAACACACATTCTCACTCTCGGCCCAGACCACATCCCAAAGTGCCAACTCCCAAGCGATATCTGACGCACGCTACATGTAAGGGCTTAGAGATGTTGCTGGTCCTCACCTTCCCTTCACACCGCTTTCACAGCCAAATTCACTCTGGCCATCTGCGCTGCCCTTGCCTCCCAGCACTCCCAACACACATTCTCAGTCTCGCTCTCACTCTCACTCCCGGCAGAAACCACCTCCCAAAGTGCAAATGTCCAAGCCATTTCTCCCATACGATAAGCCTAAGGGCTTAGAACTGTTGCTGGTCCTCACCTTCCCTTGACACCGCTTTCACAGCCAAACTCACTCTGGCCATCTGCACTGCCCTTGCCTCCCAGCACTCCCAACACACATTCTCAGGCTCAATCTCACTCTCACTCCCGACACAGACCAGCAACCAAAGTGCCAACACCCAAGCCATTTCTTCCATACGATAGGCCTAAGGGCTTCGAGCTGTTGCTGGTCCTCACCTTCCCTTGACACCGCTTTCACAGTCAAACACACTCTGGCCATCTGCCTTTGCCCTGCCTCCCAGCACTCTCAAAACACACTCTCAGGCGCAATCTCACTTTCACTCTCGTCACAGACCACCTCCCAAAGTGCAAACGTCCAAGCGATTTCTGCCGCATGCTACATCTCAGGGCTTAGAGCTCTTGCTGGTCCTCACCTTCCCTTGACACCGCTTTCACAGCCAAACACACTCTGACCATCTACCCTGGCTTTGCCTCCCAGCACTCCCAACAAACATACTCAGGTTCAGTCTCACTCTCACTCCCGGCAGAAACCACCTCCCAAAGTGCAAACGTCCAAGCCATTTCTCCCATACGATAGGCCTAAGGGCTTAGCGCTCTTGCTGGTCCTCACCTTCCCTTCATAGCGCTTTCACAGCCAAACACACTCGGGCCATCTGCTTTTGCCTTGCCTCCCACCACTCTCAAAACACATTCTCAGGCGCACTTTCACTCCCGGCACAGACCACATCCCAAAGTGCCAACACCCAAGCGATTTCTGCCGCATGCTACCTCTAAGGGCTTAGAGCTCTTGCTGGTCCTCACCTTCCCTTGACACCGCTTTCACAGCCAAACTCACTCTGCCCATCTGCCTTTGCCTTGCCTACCAGCACTCCCAACACACATTCTCAGGCTCACTGTCACTCTCACTCCCGGCACAAACCACCTCCCAATGTGCAAACATTAAAGCCATTTCTCCCATACGATAGGCCTAAGGGCTTCGAGCTGTTGCTGGTCCTCACCTTCCCTTGACACCGCTTTCACAGCCAAACTCACTCTGCCCATCTGCCTTTGCCTTGCCTCCCAGCACTCCCAACACACACTCTCAGGCTCAATCTCACTCTCACTCCCGGCACAGACCACCTCCCAAAGTGAAAACGTCCAAGCCATTTCTCCCATACGATAGGCCTAAGGGCTTAGAGATGTTGCTGGTCTTCACCTTCCCTTGACACCGCTTTCACAGACAAACACACTCTGGCCATCTGCCTTTGCCTTGCCTCCCCGCACTCCCAACACACTCTCACTCTCGGCACAGACCACCTCCCAAAGTGCCAAACTCCAAGCCATTTCTGACGCACGCTACATCTATGGGCTTAGAGCTGCTGCTGGTCCTCACCTTCCCTTGACACCGCTTTCACAGCCAAACACACTCTGCCCATCTACCCGGCTTTGCCTCCCAGCACTCACAACACACATTCTCACTCTCGGCACAAACCACCTCCCAAACTGCAAACACCCAACCGATTTCTGCCGCATGATACATCTAAGGGCTTAGAGCTGTTGCTGGTCCTCACCTTCCCTTGACACCGCTTTCACTGCGAAACTCATTCTGCCCATCTGCCTTTGCCTTGCCTCCCAGCACTCCCAACACACATTCTCACTCTCGGCACAGACCACATCCCAAAGTGCCAACTCCCAAGCGATATCTGACGCACGCTACATGTAAGGGCTTAGAGATGTTGCTGGTCCTCACCTTCCCTTCACACCGCTTTCACAGCCAAACTCACTCTGCCCATCTGCGCTGCCCTTGCCTCCCAGCACTCCCAACACACATTCTCAGTCTCGCTCTCACTCTCACTCCCGGCAGAAACCACCTCCCAAAGTGCAAATGTCCATGCCATTTCTCCCATACGATAAGCCTAAGGGCTTAGAACTGTTGCTGGTCCTCACCTTCCCTTGACACCGCTTTCACAGCCAAACTCACTCTGGCCATCTGCACTGCCCTTGCCTCCCAGCACTCCCAACACACATTCTCAGGCTCAATCTCACTCTCACTCCCGACACAGACCAGCAACCAAAGTGCCAACAGCCAAGCCATTTCTTCCATACGATAGGCCTAAGGGCTTCGAGCTGTTGCTGGTCCTCACCTTCCCTTGACACCGCTTTCACAGCCAAACACACTCTGGCCATCTGCCTTTGCCCTGCCTCCCAGCACTCTCAAAACACACTCTCAGGCGCAATCTCACTTTCACTCTCGTCACAGACCACCTCCCAAAGTGCAAACGTCCAAGCGATTTCTGCCGCATGCTACATCTCAGGGCTTAGAGCTCTTGCTGGTCCTCACCTTCCCTTGACACCGCTTTCACAGCCAAACACACTCTGACCATCTACCCTGGCTTTGCCTCCCAGCACTCCCAACAAACATACTCAGGTTCAGTCTCACTCTCACTCCCGGCAGAAACCACCTCCCAAAGTGCAAACGTCCAAGCCATTTCTCCCATACGATAGGCCTAAGGGCTTAGCGCTCTTGCTGGTCCTCACCTTCCCTTCATAGCGCTTTCACAGCCAAACACACTCGGGCCATCTGCTTTTGCCTTGCCTCCCACCACTCTCAAAACACATTCTCAGGCGCACTTTCACTCCCGGCACAGACCACACCCCAAAGTGCCAACACCCAAGCGATTTCTGCCGCATGATACATCTAAGGGCTTAGAGCTCTTGCTGGTCCTCACCTTCCCTTGACACCGCTTTCACAGCCAAACTCACTCTGCCCATCTGCCTTTGCCTTGCCTCCCAGCACTCCCAACACACATTCTCAGGCTCACTGTCACTCTCACTCCCGGCACAAACCACCTCCCAATGTGCAAACATTAAAGCCATTTCTCCCATACGATAGGCCTAAGGGCTTCGAGCTGTTGCTGGTCCTCACCTTCCCTTGACACCGCTTTCACAGCCAAACTCACTCTGCCCATCTGCCTTTGCCTTGCCTCCCAGCACTCCCAACACACACTCTCAGGCTCAATCTCACTCTCACTCCCGGCACAGACCACCTCCCAAAGTGAAAACTTCCAAGCCATTTCTCCCATGCGATAGGCCTAAGGGCTTAGAGATGTTGCTGGTCTTCACCTTCCCTTGACACCGCTTTCACAGACAAACACACTCTGGCCATCTGCCTTTGCCTTGCCTCCCCGCACTCCCAACACACTCTCACTCTCGGCACAGACCACCTCCCAAAGTGCCAAACTCCAAGCCATTTCTGACGCACGCTACATCTAAGGCCTTAGAGCTGCTGCTGGTCCTCACCTTCCCTTGACACCGCTTTCACAGCCAAACACACTCTGCCCATCTACCCGGCTTTGCCTCCCAGCACTCACAACACACATTCTCACTCTCGGCACAAACCACCTCCCAAACTGCAAACACCCAACCGATTTCTGCCGCATGATACATCTAAGGGCTTAGAGCTGTTGCTGGTCCTCACCTTCCCTTGACACCGCTTTCACTGCGAAACTCATTCTGCCCATCTGCCTTTGCCTTGCCTCCCAGCACTCCCAACACACATTCTCACTCTCGGCACAGACCACATCCCAAAGTGCCAACTCCCAAGCGATATCTGACGCACGCTACATGTAAGGGCTTAGAGATGTTGCTGGTCCTCACCTTCCCTTCACACCGCTTTCACAGCCAAATTCACTCTGGCCATCTGCGCTGCCCTTGCCTCCCAGCACTCCCAACACACATTCTCAGGCTCGCTCTCACTCTCACTCCCGGCAGAAACCACCTCCCAAAGTGCAAATGTCCAAGCCATTTCTCCCATACGATAAGCCTAAGGGCTTAGAACTGTTGCTGGTCCTCACCTTCCCTTGACACCGCTTTCACAGCCAAACTCACTCTGGCCATCTGCACTGCCCTTGCCTCCCAGCACTCCCAACACACATTCTCAGGCTCAATCTCACTCTCACTCCCGACACAGACCAGCAACCAAAGTGCCAACACCCAAGCCATTTCTTCCATACGATAGGCCTAAGGGCTTCGAGCTGTTGCTGGTCCTCACCTTCCCTTGACACCGCTTTCACAGCCAAACACACTCTGGCCATCTGCCTTTGCCCTGCCTCCCAGCACTCTCAAAACACACTCTCAGGCGCAATCTCACTTTCACTCTCGTCACAGACCACCTCCCAAAGTGCAAACGTCCAAGCGATTTCTGCCGCATGCTACATCTCAGGGCTTAGAGCTCTTGCTGGTCCTCACCTTCCCTTGACACCGCTTTCACAGCCAAACACACTCTGACCATCTACCCTGGCTTTGCCTCCCAGCACTCCCAACAAACATACTCAGGTTCAGTCTCACTCTCACTCCCGGCAGAAACCACCTCCCAAAGTGCAAACGTCCAAGCCATTTCTCCCATACGATAGGTCTAAGGTCTTAGCGCTCTTCCTGGTCCTCACCTTCCCTTGACACCGCTTTCACAGCCAAACACACTCTGGCCATCTGCTTTTGCCTTGCCTCCCACCACTCTCAAAACACATTCTCAGGCGCACTTTCACTCCCGGCACAGACCACATCCCAAAGTGCCAACACCCAAGCGATTTCTGCCGCATGCTACCTCTAAGGGCTTAGAGCTCTTGCTGGTCCTCACCTTCCCTTGACACCGCTTTCACAGCCAAACTCACTCTGCCCATCTGCCTTTGCCTTGCCTCCCAGCACTCCCAACACACAATCTCATTTTCAATCTCACTCTCACTCCCGGCACAGACCACCTCCCAAAAGTGCAAACGTCCAAGCCATTTCTCCCATGCGATAGGCCTAAGGGCTTAGAGCTGTTGCTGGTCCTCACCTTCCCTTGACACCGCTTTCACAGACAAACACACTCTGCCCATCTGCCTTTGCCTCAACTCCCAGCACTCCCAACACACTCTCACTCTCGGCACAGACCACCTCCCAAAATGCCAACATCCAAGCGATTTCTGACGCACGCTACATCTAAGGGCTTAGAGCTGTGGCTGGTCCTCACCTTCCCTTCACACCGCTTTCACAGCCAAACACACTCTGCCCATCTGCCTTTGCCCTGCCTCCCAGCACTCCCAACACACATTCTCAGGCTCAATCTCACTCTCACTCCCGGCACAGACCACCTCCCAAAGTGAAAACGTCCAAGCCATTTCTCCCATACGATAGGCCTAAGGGCTTCGAGCTGTTGCTGGTCCTCACCTTCCCTTGACACCTCTTTCAAATACAAACAAACTCTGGCCATATACCCTGACATTGCCTCCCAGCACTCCCAACACACATTCTCAGGCTCAATCTCACTCTCACTCCCGGCACAGGCCACCTCCCAAAAGTGCAAACGTCCAAGCCATTTCTCCCATGCGATAGGCCTAAGGGCTTAGAGCTGTTGCTGGTCCTCACCTTCCCTTGACACCGCTTTCACAGCCAAACACACTCTGCCCATCTGCCTTTGCCTCAACTCCCAGCACTCCCAACACACTCTCACTCTCGGCACAGACCACCTCCCAAAGTGCCAACATCCAAGCGATTTCTGACGCACGCTACATCTAAGGCCTTAGAGCTGCTGCTGGTCCTCACCTTCCCTTGACACCGCTTTCACAGCCAAACACACTCTGCCCATCTACCCGGCTTTGCCTCCCAGCACTCACAACACACATTCTCACTCTCGGCACAAACCACCTCCCAAACTGCAAACACCCAACCGATTTCTGCCGCATGATACATCTAAGGGCTTAGAGCTGTTGCTGGTCCTCACCTTCCCTTGACACCGCTTTCACTGCGAAACTCACTCTGCCCATCTGCCTTTGCCTTGCCTCCCAGCACTCCCAACACACATTCTCACTCTCGGCACAGACCACATCCCAAAGTGCCAACTCCCAAGCGATATCTGACGCACGCTACATGTAAGGGCTTAGAGATGTTGCTGGTCCTCACCTTCCCTTCACACCGCTTTCACAGCCAAATTCACTCTGGCCATCTGCGCTGCCCTTGCCTCCCAGCACTCCCAACACACATTCTCAGTCTCGCTCTCACTCTCACTCCCGGCAGAAACCACCTCCCAAAGTGCAAATGTCCAAGCCATTTCTCCCATACGATAAGCCTAAGGGCTTAGAACTGTTGCTGGTCCTCACCTTCCCTTGACACCGCTTTCACAGCCAAACTCACTCTGGCCATCTGCACTGCCCTTGCCTCCCAGCACTCCCAACACACATTCTCAGGCTCAATCTCACTCTCACTCCCGACACAGACCAGCAACCAAAGTGCCAACACCCAAGCCATTTCTTCCATACGATAGGCCTAAGGGCTTCGAGCTGTTGCTGGTCCTCACCTTCCCTTGACACCGCTTTCACAGTCAAACACACTCTGGCCATCTGCCTTTGCCCTGCCTCCCAGCACTCTCAAAACACACTCTCAGGCGCAATCTCACTTTCACTCTCGTCACAGACCACCTCCCAAAGTGCAAACGTCCAAGCGATTTCTGCCGCATGCTACATCTCAGGGCTTAGAGCTCTTGCTGGTCCTCACCTTCCCTTGACACCGCTTTCACAGCCAAACACACTCTGACCATCTACCCTGGCTTTGCCTCCCAGCACTCCCAACAAACATACTCAGGTTCAGTCTCACTCTCACTCCCGGCAGAAACCACCTCCCAAAGTGCAAACGTCCAAGCCATTTCTCCCATACGATAGGCCTAAGGGCTTAGCGCTCTTGCTGGTCCTCACCTTCCCTTCATAGCGCTTTCACAGCCAAACACACTCGGGCCATCTGCTTTTGCCTTGCCTCCCACCACTCTCAAAACACATTCTCAGGCGCACTTTCACTCCCGGCACAGACCACATCCCAAAGTGCCAACACCCAAGCGATTTCTGCCGCATGCTACCTCTAAGGGCTTAGAGCTCTTGCTGGTCCTCACCTTCCCTTGACACCGCTTTCACAGCCAAACTCACTCTGCCCATCTGCCTTTGCCTTGCCTACCAGCACTCCCAACACACATTCTCAGGCTCACTGTCACTCTCACTCCCGGCACAAACCACCTCCCAATGTGCAAACATTAAAGCCATTTCTCCCATACGATAGGCCTAAGGGCTTCGAGCTGTTGCTGGTCCTCACCTTCCCTTGACACCGCTTTCACAGCCAAACTCACTCTGCCCATCTGCCTTTGCCTTGCCTCCCAGCACTCCCAACACACACTCTCAGGCTCAATCTCACTCTCACTCCCGGCACAGACCACCTCCCAAAGTGAAAACGTCCAAGCCATTTCTCCCATACGATAGGCCTAAGGGCTTAGAGATGTTGCTGGTCTTCACCTTCCCTTGACACCGCTTTCACAGACAAACACACTCTGGCCATCTGCCTTTGCCTTGCCTCCCCGCACTCCCAACACACTCTCACTCTCGGCACAGACCACCTCCCAAAGTGCCAAACTCCAAGCCATTTCTGACGCACGCTACATCTATGGGCTTAGAGCTGCTGCTGGTCCTCACCTTCCCTTGACACCGCTTTCACAGCCAAACACACTCTGCCCATCTACCCGGCTTTGCCTCCCAGCACTCACAACACACATTCTCACTCTCGGCACAAACCACCTCCCAAACTGCAAACACCCAACCGATTTCTGCCGCATGATACATCTAAGGGCTTAGAGCTGTTGCTGGTCCTCACCTTCCCTTGACACCGCTTTCACTGCGAAACTCATTCTGCCCATCTGCCTTTGCCTTGCCTCCCAGCACTCCCAACACACATTCTCACTCTCGGCACAGACCACATCCCAAAGTGCCAACTCCCAAGCGATATCTGACGCACGCTACATGTAAGGGCTTAGAGATGTTGCTGGTCCTCACCTTCCCTTCACACCGCTTTCACAGCCAAATTCACTCTGGCCATCTGCGCTGCCCTTGCCTCCCAGCACTCCCAACACACATTCTCAGGCTCGCTCTCACTCTCACTCCCGGCAGAAACCACCTCCCAAAGTGCAAATGTCCAAGCCATTTCTCCCATACGATAAGCCTAAGGGCTTAGAACTGTTGCTGGTCCTCACCTTCCCTTGACACCGCTTTCACAGCCAAACTCACTCTGGCCATCTGCGCTGCCCTTGCCTCCCAGCACTCCCAACACACATTATCAGGCTCAATCTCACTCTCACTCCCGACACAGACCAGCAACCAAAGTACCAACACCCAAGCCATTTCTTCCATACGATAGGCCTAAGGGCTTCAAGCTGTTGCTGGTCCTCACCTTCCCTTGACACCGCTTTCACAGCCAAACACACTCTGGCCATCTGCCTTTGCCCTGCCTCCCAGCACTCTCAAAACACACTCTCAGGCGCAATCTCACTTTCACTCTCGTCACAGACCACCTCCCAAAGTGCAAACGTCCAAGCGATTTCTGCCGCATGCTACATCTCAGGGCTTAGAGCTCTTGCTGGTCCTCACCTTCCCTTGACACCGCTTTCACAGCCAAACACACTCTGACCATCTACCCTGGCTTTGCCTCCCAGCACTCCCAACAAACATACTCAGGTTCAGTCTCACTCTCACTCCCGGCAGAAACCACCTCCCAAAGTGAAAACGTCCAAGCCATTTCTCCCATGCGATAGGCCTAAGGGCTTAGAGCTGTTGCTGGTCCTCACCTTCCCTTCACACCGCTTTCACAGCCAAACACACTCTGGCCATCTGCTTTTGCCTTGCCTCCCACCACTCTCAAAACACATTCTCAGGCGCACTTTCACTCCCGGCACAGACCACATCCCAAAGTGCCAACACCCAAGCGATTTCTGCCGCATGCTACCTCTAAGGGCTTAGAGCTCTTGCTGGTCCTCACCTTCCCTTGACACCGCTTTCACAGCCAAACTCACTCTGCCCATCTGCCTTTGCCTTGCCTCCCAGCACTCCCAACACACAATCTCATTTTCAATCTCACTCTCACTCCCGGCACAGACCACCTCCCAAAAGTGCAAACGTCCAAGCCATTTCTCCCATGCGATAGGCCTAAGGGCTTAGAGCTGTTGCTGGTCCTCACCTTCCCTTGACACCGCTTTCACAGACAAACACACTCTGCCCATCTGCCTTTGCCTCAACTCCCAGCACTCCCAACACACTCTCACTCTCGGCACAGACCACCTCCCAAAATGCCAACATCCAAGCGATTTCTGACGCACGCTACATCTAAGGGCTTAGAGCTGTGGCTGGTCCTCACCTTCCCTTCACACCGCTTTCACAGCCAAACACACTCTGCCCATCTGCCTTTGCCCTGCCTCCCAGCACTCCCAACACACATTCTCAGGCTCAATCTCACTCTCACTCCCGGCACAGACCACCTCCCAAAGTGAAAACGTCCAAGCCATTTCTCCCATACGATAGGCCTAAGGGCTTCGAGCTGTTGCTGGTCCTCACCTTCCCTTGACACCTCTTTCAAATACAAACAAACTCTGGCCATATACCCTGACATTGCCTCCCAGCACTCCCAACACACATTCTCAGGCTCAATCTCACTCTCACTCCCGGCACAGGCCACCTCCCAAAAGTGCAAACGTCCAAGCCATTTCTCCCATGCGATAGGCCTAAGGGCTTAGAGCTGTTGCTGGTCCTCACCTTCCCTTGACACCGCTTTCACAGCCAAACACACTCTGCCCATCTGCCTTTGCCTCAACTCCCAGCACTCCCAACACACTCTCACTCTCGGCACAGACCACCTCCCAAAGTGCCAACATCCAAGCGATTTCTGACGCACGCTACATCTAAGGCCTTAGAGCTGCTGCTGGTCCTCACCTTCCCTTGACACCGCTTTCACAGCCAAACACACTCTGCCCATCTACCCGGCTTTGCCTCCCAGCACTCACAACACACATTCTCACTCTCGGCACAAACCACCTCCCAAACTGCAAACACCCAACCGATTTCTGCCGCATGATACATCTAAGGGCTTAGAGCTGTTGCTGGTCCTCACCTTCCCTTGACACCGCTTTCACTGCGAAACTCATTCTGCCCATCTGCCTTTGCCTTGCCTCCCAGCACTCCCAACACACATTCTCACTCTCGGCACAGACCACATCCCAAAGTGCCAACTCCCAAGCGATATCTGACGCACGCTACATCTAAGGGCTTAGAGATGTTGCTGGTCCTCACCTTCCCTTCACACCGCTTTCACAGCCAAATTCACTCTGGCCATCTGCGCTGCCCTTGCCTCCCAGCACTCCCAACACACATTCTCAGTCTCGCTCTCACTCTCACTCCCGGCAGAAACCACCTCCCAAAGTGCAAATGTCCAAGCCATTTCTCCCATACGATAAGCCTAAGGGCTTAGAACTGTTGCTGGTCCTCACCTTCCCTTGACACCGCTTTCACAGCCAAACTCACTCTGGCCATCTGCACTGCCCTTGCCTCCCAGCACTCCCAACACACATTCTCAGGCTCAATCTCACTCTCACTCCCGACACAGACCAGCAACCAAAGTGCCAACACCCAAGCCATTTCTTCCATACGATAGGCCTAAGGGCTTCGAGCTGTTGCTGGTCCTCACCTTCCCTTGACACCGCTTTCACAGTCAAACACACTCTGGCCATCTGCCTTTGCCCTGCCTCCCAGCACTCTCAAAACACACTCTCAGGCGCAATCTCACTTTCACTCTCGTCACAGACCACCTCCCAAAGTGCAAACGTCCAAGCGATTTCTGCCGCATGCTACATCTCAGGGCTTAGAGCTCTTGCTGGTCCTCACCTTCCCTTGACACCGCTTTCACAGCCAAACACACTCTGACCATCTACCCTGGCTTTGCCTCCCAGCACTCCCAACAAACATACTCAGGTTCAGTCTCACTCTCACTCCCGGCAGAAACCACCTCCCAAAGTGCAAACGTCCAAGCCATTTCTCCCATACGATAGGCCTAAGGGCTTAGCGCTCTTGCTGGTCCTCACCTTCCCTTCATAGCGCTTTCACAGCCAAACACACTCGGGCCATCTGCTTTTGCCTTGCCTCCCACCACTCTCAAAACACATTCTCAGGCGCACTTTCACTCCCGGCACAGACCACATCCCAAAGTGCCAACACCCAAGCGATTTCTGCCGCATGCTACCTCTAAGGGCTTAGAGCTCTTGCTGGTCCTCACCTTCCCTTGACACCGCTTTCACAGCCAAACTCACTCTGCCCATCTGCCTTTGCCTTGCCTACCAGCACTCCCAACACACATTCTCAGGCTCACTGTCACTCTCACTCCCGGCACAAACCACCTCCCAATGTGCAAACATTAAAGCCATTTCTCCCATACGATAGGCCTAAGGGCTTCGAGCTGTTGCTGGTCCTCACCTTCCCTTGACACCGCTTTCACAGCCAAACTCACTCTGCCCATCTGCCTTTGCCTTGCCTCCCAGCACTCCCAACACACACTCTCAGGCTCAATCTCACTCTCACTCCCGGCACAGACCACCTCCCAAAGTGAAAACGTCCAAGCCATTTCTCCCATACGATAGGCCTAAGGGCTTAGAGATGTTGCTGGTCTTCACCTTCCCTTGACACCGCTTTCACAGACAAACACACTCTGGCCATCTGCCTTTGCCTTGCCTCCCCGCACTCCCAACACACTCTCACTCTCGGCACAGACCACCTCCCAAAGTGCCAAACTCCAAGCCATTTCTGACGCACGCTACATCTATGGGCTTAGAGCTGCTGCTGGTCCTCACCTTCCCTTGACACCGCTTTCACAGCCAAACACACTCTGCCCATCTACCCGGCTTTGCCTCCCAGCACTCACAACACACATTCTCACTCTCGGCACAAACCACCTCCCAAACTGCAAACACCCAACCGATTTCTGCCGCATGATACATCTAAGGGCTTAGAGCTGTTGCTGGTCCTCACCTTCCCTTGACACCGCTTTCACTGCGAAACTCATTCTGCCCATCTGCCTTTGCCTTGCCTCCCAGCACTCCCAACACACATTCTCACTCTCGGCACAGACCACATCCCAAAGTGCCAACTCCCAAGCGATATCTGACGCACGCTACATGTAAGGGCTTAGAGATGTTGCTGGTCCTCACCTTCCCTTCACACCGCTTTCACAGCCAAATTCACTCTGGCCATCTGCGCTGCCCTTGCCTCCCAGCACTCCCAACACACATTCTCAGGCTCGCTCTCACTCTCACTCCCGGCAGAAACCACCTCCCAAAGTGCAAATGTCCAAGCCATTTCTCCCATACGATAAGCCTAAGGGCTTAGAACTGTTGCTGGTCCTCACCTTCCCTTGACACCGCTTTCACAGCCAAACTCACTCTGGCCATCTGCACTGCCCTTGCCTCCCAGCACTCCCAACACACATTATCAGGCTCAATCTCACTCTCACTCCCGACACAGACCAGCAACCAAAGTACCAACAGCCAAGCCATTTCTTCCATACGATAGGCCTAAGGGCTTCAAGCTGTTGCTGGTCCTCACCTTCCCTTGACACCGCTTTCACAGCCAAACACACTCTGGCCATCTGCCTTTGCCCTGCCTCCCAGCACTCTCAAAACACACTCTCAGGCGCAATCTCACTTTCACTCTCGTCACAGACCACCTCCCAAAGTGCAAACGTCCAAGCGATTTCTGCCGCATGCTACATCTCAGGGCTTAGAGCTCTTGCTGGTCCTCACCTTCCCTTGACACCGCTTTCACAGCCAAACACACTCTGACCATCTACCCTGGCTTTGCCTCCCAGCACTCCCAACAAACATACTCAGGTTCAGTCTCACTCTCACTCCCGGCAGAAACCACCTCCCAAAGTGCAAACGTCCAAGCCATTTCTCCCATACGATAGGTCTAAGGTCTTAGCGCTCTTCCTGGTCCTCACCTTCCCTTGAGACCGCTTTCACAGCCAAACACACTCTGGCCATCTGCTTTTGCCTTGCCTCCCACCACTCTCAAAACACATTCTCAGGCGCACTTTCACTCCCGGCACAGACCACATCCCAAAGTGCCAACACCCAAGCGATTTCTGCCGCATGCTACCTCTAAGGGCTTAGAGCTCTTGCTGGTCCTCACCTTCCCTTGACACCGCTTTCACAGCCAAACTCACTCTGCCCATCTGCCTTTGCCTTGCCTCCCAGCACTCCCAACACACATTCTCAGGCTCACTGTCACTCTCACTCCCGGCACAAACCACCTCCCAATGTGCAAACATTAAAGCCATTTCTCCCATACGATAGGCCTAAGGGCTTCGAGCTGTTGCTGGTCCTCACCTTCCCTTGACACCGCTTTCACAGCCAAACTCACTCTGCCCATCTGCCTTTGCCTTGCCTCCCAGCACTCCCAACACACAATCTCAGGCTCAATCTCACTCTCACTCCCGGCACAGACCACCTCCCAAAGTGAAAACGTCCAAGCCATTTCTCCCATGCGATAGGCCTAAGGGCTTAGAGATGTTGCTGGTCTTCACCTTCCCTTGACACCGCTTTCACAGACAAACACACTCTGGCCATCTGCCTTTGCCTCAACTCCCAGCACTCCCAACACACTCTCACTCTCGGCACAGACCACCTCCCAAAGTGCCAACATCCAAGCGATTTCTGACGCACGCTACATCTAAGGCCTTAGAGCTGCTGCTGGTCCTCACCTTCCCTTGACACCGCTTTCACAGCCAAACACACTCTGCCCATCTACCCGGCTTTGCCTCCCAGCACTCACAACACACATTCTCACTCTCGGCACAAACCACCTCCCAAACTGCAAACACCCAACCGATTTCTGCCGCATGATACATCTAAGGGCTTAGAGCTGTTGCTGGTCCTCACCTTCCCTTGACACCGCTTTCACTGCGAAACTCATTCTGCCCATCTGCCTTTGCCTTGCCTCCCAGCACTCCCAACACACATTCTCACTCTCGGCACAGACCACATCCCAAAGTGCCAACTCCCAAGCGATATCTGACGCACGCTACATCTAAGGGCTTAGAGATGTTGCTGGTCCTCACCTTCCCTTCACACCGCTTTCACAGCCAAATTCACTCTGGCCATCTGCGCTGCCCTTGCCTCCCAGCACTCCCAACACACATTCTCAGGCTCGCTCTCACTCTCACTCCCGGCAGAAACCACCTCCCAAAGTGCAAATGTCCAAGCCATTTCTCCCATACGATAAGCCTAAGGGCTTAGAACTGTTGCTGGTCCTCACCTTCCCTTGACACCGCTTTCACAGCCAAACTCACTCTGGCCATCTGCGCTGCCCTTGCCTCCCAGCACTCCCAACACACATTCTCAGGCTCAATCTCACTCTCACTCCCGACACAGACCAGCAACCAAAGTGCCAACACCCAAGCCATTTCTTCCATACGATAGGCCTAAGGGCTTCGAGCTGTTGCTGGTCCTCACCTTCCCTTGACACCGCTTTCACAGCCAAACACACTCTGGCCATCTGCCTTTGCCCTGCCTCCCAGCACTCTCAAAACACACTCTCAGGCGCAATCTCACTTTCACTCTCGTCACAGACCACCTCCCAAAGTGCAAACGTCCAAGCGATTTCTGCCGCATGCTACATCTCAGGGCTTAGAGCTCTTGCTGGTCCTCACCTTCCCTTGACACCGCTTTCACAGCCAAACACACTCTGACCATCTACCCTGGCTTTGCCTCCCAGCACTCCCAACAAACATACTCAGGTTCAGTCTCACTCTCACTCCCGGCAGAAACCACCTCCCAAAGTGCAAACGTCCAAGCCATTTCTCCCATACGATAGGTCTAAGGTCTTAGCGCTCTTCCTGGTCCTCACCTTCCCTTGACACCGCTTTCACAGCCAAACACACTCTGGCCATCTGCTTTTGCCTTGCCTCCCACCACTCTCAAAACACATTCTCAGGCGCACTTTCACTCCCGGCACAGACCACATCCCAAAGTGCCAACACCCAAGCGATTTCTGCCGCATGCTACCTCTAAGGGCTTAGAGCTCTTGCTGGTCCTCACCTTCCCTTGACACCGCTTTCACACACAAACACACTCTGCCCATCTGCCTTTGCCTTGCCTCCCAGCACTCCCAACACACAATCTCATTTTCAATCTCACTCTCACTCCCGGCACAGACCACCTCCCAAAAGTGCAAACGTCCAAGCCATTTCTCCCATGCGATAGGCCTAAGGGCTTAGAGCTGTTGCTGGTCCTCACCTTCCCTTGACACCGCTTTCACAGCCAAACACACTCTGCCCATCTGCCTTTGCCTCAACTCCCAGCACTCCCAACACACTCTCACTCTCGGCACAGACCACCTCCCAAAGTGCCAACATCCAAGCGATTTCTGACGCACGCTACATCTAAGGCCTTAGAGCTGCTGCTGGTCCTCACCTTCCCTTGACACCGCTTTCACAGCCAAACACACTCTGCCCATCTACCCGGCTTTGCCTCCCAGCACTCACAACACACATTCTCACTCTCGGCACAAACCACCTCCCAAACTGCAAACACCCAACCGATTTCTGCCGCATGATACATCTAAGGGCTTAGAGCTGTTGCTGGTCCTCACCTTCCCTTGACACCGCTTTCACTGCGAAACTCATTCTGCCCATCTGCCTTTGCCTTGCCTCCCAGCACTCCCAACACACATTCTCACTCTCGGCACAGACCACATCCCAAAGTGCCAACTCCCAAGCGATATCTGACGCACGCTACATGTAAGGGCTTAGAGATGTTGCTGGTCCTCACCTTCCCTTCACACCGCTTTCACAGACAAACACACTCTGCCCATCTGCCTTTGCCTCAACTCCCAGCACTCCCAACACACTCTCACTCTCGGCACAGACCACCTCCCAAAGTGCCAACATCCAAGCGATTTCTGACGCACGCTACATCTAAGGGCTTAGAGCTGCTGCTGGTCCTCACCTTCCCTTGACACCGCTTTCACAGCCAAACACACTCTGCCCATCTACCCGGCTTTGCCTCCCAGCACTCACAACACACATTCTCACTCTCGGCACAAACCACCTCCCAAACTGCAAACACCCAACCGATTTCTGCCGCATGATACATCTAAGGGCTTAGAGCTGTTGCTGGTCCTCACCTTCCCTTGACACCGCTTTCACTGCGAAACTCACTCTGCCCATCTGCCTTTGCCTTGCCTCCCAGCACTCCCAACACACATTCTCACTCTCGGCCCAGACCACATCCCAAAGTGCCAACTCCCAAGCGATATCTGACGCACGCTACATGTAAGGGCTTAGAGATGTTGCTGGTCCTCACCTTCCCTTCACACCGCTTTCACAGCCAAATTCACTCTGGCCATCTGCGCTGCCCTTGCCTCCCAGCACTCCCAACACACATTCTCAGTCTCGCTCTCACTCTCACTCCCGGCAGAAACCACCTCCCAAAGTGCAAATGTCCAAGCCATTTCTCCCATACGATAAGCCTAAGGGCTTAGAACTGTTGCTGGTCCTCACCTTCCCTTGACACCGCTTTCACAGCCAAACTCACTCTGGCCATCTGCACTGCCCTTGCCTCCCAGCACTCCCAACACACATTCTCAGGCTCAATCTCACTCTCACTCCCGACACAGACCAGCAACCAAAGTGCCAACACCCAAGCCATTTCTTCCATACGATAGGCCTAAGGGCTTCGAGCTGTTGCTGGTCCTCACCTTCCCTTGACACCGCTTTCACAGTCAAACACACTCTGGCCATCTGCCTTTGCCCTGCCTCCCAGCACTCTCAAAACACACTCTCAGGCGCAATCTCACTTTCACTCTCGTCACAGACCACCTCCCAAAGTGCAAACGTCCAAGCGATTTCTGCCGCATGCTACATCTCAGGGCTTAGAGCTCTTGCTGGTCCTCACCTTCCCTTGACACCGCTTTCACAGCCAAACACACTCTGACCATCTACCCTGGCTTTGCCTCCCAGCACTCCCAACAAACATACTCAGGTTCAGTCTCACTCTCACTCCCGGCAGAAACCACCTCCCAAAGTGCAAACGTCCAAGCCATTTCTCCCATACGATAGGCCTAAGGGCTTAGCGCTCTTGCTGGTCCTCACCTTCCCTTCATAGCGCTTTCACAGCCAAACACACTCGGGCCATCTGCTTTTGCCTTGCCTCCCACCACTCTCAAAACACATTCTCAGGCGCACTTTCACTCCCGGCACAGACCACATCCCAAAGTGCCAACACCCAAGCGATTTCTGCCGCATGCTACCTCTAAGGGCTTAGAGCTCTTGCTGGTCCTCACCTTCCCTTGACACCGCTTTCACAGCCAAACTCACTCTGCCCATCTGCCTTTGCCTTGCCTACCAGCACTCCCAACACACATTCTCAGGCTCACTGTCACTCTCACTCCCGGCACAAACCACCTCCCAATGTGCAAACATTAAAGCCATTTCTCCCATACGATAGGCCTAAGGGCTTCGAGCTGTTGCTGGTCCTCACCTTCCCTTGACACCGCTTTCACAGCCAAACTCACTCTGCCCATCTGCCTTTGCCTTGCCTCCCAGCACTCCCAACACACACTCTCAGGCTCAATCTCACTCTCACTCCCGGCACAGACCACCTCCCAAAGTGAAAACGTCCAAGCCATTTCTCCCATACGATAGGCCTAAGGGCTTAGAGATGTTGCTGGTCTTCACCTTCCCTTGACACCGCTTTCACAGACAAACACACTCTGGCCATCTGCCTTTGCCTTGCCTCCCCGCACTCCCAACACACTCTCACTCTCGGCACAGACCACCTCCCAAAGTGCCAAACTCCAAGCCATTTCTGACGCACGCTACATCTATGGGCTTAGAGCTGCTGCTGGTCCTCACCTTCCCTTGACACCGCTTTCACAGCCAAACACACTCTGCCCATCTACCCGGCTTTGCCTCCCAGCACTCACAACACACATTCTCACTCTCGGCACAAACCACCTCCCAAACTGCAAACACCCAACCGATTTCTGCCGCATGATACATCTAAGGGCTTAGAGCTGTTGCTGGTCCTCACCTTCCCTTGACACCGCTTTCACTGCGAAACTCATTCTGCCCATCTGCCTTTGCCTTGCCTCCCAGCACTCCCAACACACATTCTCACTCTCGGCACAGACCACATCCCAAAGTGCCAACTCCCAAGCGATATCTGACGCACGCTACATGTAAGGGCTTAGAGATGTTGCTGGTCCTCACCTTCCCTTCACACCGCTTTCACAGCCAAATTCACTCTGGCCATCTGCGCTGCCCTTGCCTCCCAGCACTCCCAACACACATTCTCAGTCTCGCTCTCACTCTCACTCCCGGCAGAAACCACCTCCCAAAGTGCAAATGTCCATGCCATTTCTCCCATACGATAAGCCTAAGGGCTTAGAACTGTTGCTGGTCCTCACCTTCCCTTGACACCGCTTTCACAGCCAAACTCACTCTGGCCATCTGCACTGCCCTTGCCTCCCAGCACTCCCAACACACATTCTCAGGCTCAATCTCACTCTCACTCCCGACACAGACCAGCAACCAAAGTGCCAACAGCCAAGCCATTTCTTCCATACGATAGGCCTAAGGGCTTCGAGCTGTTGCTGGTCCTCACCTTCCCTTGACACCGCTTTCACAGCCAAACACACTCTGGCCATCTGCCTTTGCCCTGCCTCCCAGCACTCTCAAAACACACTCTCAGGCGCAATCTCACTTTCACTCTCGTCACAGACCACCTCCCAAAGTGCAAACGTCCAAGCGATTTCTGCCGCATGCTACATCTCAGGGCTTAGAGCTCTTGCTGGTCCTCACCTTCCCTTGACACCGCTTTCACAGCCAAACACACTCTGACCATCTACCCTGGCTTTGCCTCCCAGCACTCCCAACAAACATACTCAGGTTCAGTCTCACTCTCACTCCCGGCAGAAACCACCTCCCAAAGTGCAAACGTCCAAGCCATTTCTCCCATACGATAGGCCTAAGGGCTTAGCGCTCTTGCTGGTCCTCACCTTCCCTTCATAGCGCTTTCACAGCCAAACACACTCGGGCCATCTGCTTTTGCCTTGCCTCCCACCACTCTCAAAACACATTCTCAGGCGCACTTTCACTCCCGGCACAGACCACACCCCAAAGTGCCAACACCCAAGCGATTTCTGCCGCATGCTACCTCTAAGGGCTTAGAGCTCTTGCTGGTCCTCACCTTCCCTTGACACCGCTTTCACAGCCAAACTCACTCTGCCCATCTGCCTTTGCCTTGCCTCCCAGCACTCCCAACACACAATCTCATTTTCAATCTCACTCTCACTCCCGGCACAGACCACCTCCCAAAAGTGCAAACGTCCAAGCCATTTCTCCCATGCGATAGGCCTAAGGGCTTAGAGGTGTTGCTGGTCCTCACCTTCCCTTGACACCGCTTTCACAGACAAACACACTCTGCCCATCTGCCTTTGCCTCAACTCCCAGCACTCCCAACACACTCTCACTCTCGGCACAGACCACCTCCCAAAATGCCAACATCCAAGCGATTTCTGACGCACGCTACATCTAAGGGCTTAGAGCTGTGGCTGGTCCTCACCTTCCCTTCACACCGCTTTCACAGCCAAACACACTCTGCCCATCTGCCTTTGCCCTGCCTCCCAGCACTCCCAACACACATTCTCAGGCTCAATCTCACTCTCACTCCCGGCACAGACCACCTCCCAAAGTGAAAATGTCCAAGCCATTTCTCCCATACGATAGGCCTAAGGGCTTCGAGCTGTTGCTGGTCCTCACCTTCCCTTGACACCTCTTTCAAATACAAACAAACTCTGGCCATATACCCTGACATTGCCTCCCAGCACTCCCAACACACATTCTCAGGCTCAATCTCACTCTCACTCCCGGCACAGGCCACCTCCCAAAAGTGCAAACGTCCAAGCCATTTCTCCCATGCGATAGGCCTAAGGGCTTAGAGCTGTTGCTGGTCCTCACCTTCCCTTGACACCGCTTTCACAGCCAAACACACTCTGCCCATCTGCCTTTGCCTCAACTCCCAGCACTCCCAACACACTCTCACTCTCGGCACAGACCACCTCCCAAAGTGCCAACATCCAAGCGATTTCTGACGCACGCTACATCTAAGGCCTTAGAGCTGCTGCTGGTCCTCACCTTCCCTTGACACCGCTTTCACAGCCAAACACACTCTGCCCATCTACCCGGCTTTGCCTCCCAGCACTCACAACACACATTCTCACTCTCGGCACAAACCACCTCCCAAACTGCAAACACCCAACCGATTTCTGCCGCATGATACATCTAAGGGCTTAGAGCTGTTGCTGGTCCTCACCTTCCCTTGACACCGCTTTCACTGCGAAACTCACTCTGCCCATCTGCCTTTGCCTTGCCTCCCAGCACTCCCAACACACATTCTCACTCTCGGCACAGACCACATCCCAAAGTGCCAACTCCCAAGCGATATCTGACGCACGCTACATGTAAGGGCTTAGAGATGTTGCTGGTCCTCACCTTCCCTTCACACCGCTTTCACAGCCAAATTCACTCTGGCCATCTGCGCTGCCCTTGCCTCCCAGCACTCCCAACACACATTCTCAGTCTCGCTCTCACTCTCACTCCCGGCAGAAACCACCTCCCAAAGTGCAAATGTCCAAGCCATTTCTCCCATACGATAAGCCTAAGGGCTTAGAACTGTTGCTGGTCCTCACCTTCCCTTGACACCGCTTTCACAGCCAAACTCACTCTGGCCATCTGCACTGCCCTTGCCTCCCAGCACTCCCAACACACATTCTCAGGCTCAATCTCACTCTCACTCCCGACACAGACCAGCAACCAAAGTGCCAACACCCAAGCCATTTCTTCCATACGATAGGCCTAAGGGCTTCGAGCTGTTGCTGGTCCTCACCTTCCCTTGACACCGCTTTCACAGTCAAACACACTCTGGCCATCTGCCTTTGCCCTGCCTCCCAGCACTCTCAAAACACACTCTCAGGCGCAATCTCACTTTCACTCTCGTCACAGACCACCTCCCAAAGTGCAAACGTCCAAGCGATTTCTGCCGCATGCTACATCTCAGGGCTTAGAGCTCTTGCTGGTCCTCACCTTCCCTTGACACCGCTTTCACAGCCAAACACACTCTGACCATCTACCCTGGCTTTGCCTCCCAGCACTCCCAACAAACATACTCAGGTTCAGTCTCACTCTCACTCCCGGCAGAAACCACCTCCCAAAGTGCAAACGTCCAAGCCATTTCTCCCATACGATAGGCCTAAGGGCTTAGCGCTCTTGCTGGTCCTCACCTTCCCTTCATAGCGCTTTCACAGCCAAACACACTCGGGCCATCTGCTTTTGCCTTGCCTCCCACCACTCTCAAAACACATTCTCAGGCGCACTTTCACTCCCGGCACAGACCACATCCCAAAGTGCCAACACCCAAGCGATTTCTGCCGCATGCTACCTCTAAGGGCTTAGAGCTCTTGCTGGTCCTCACCTTCCCTTGACACCGCTTTCACAGCCAAACTCACTCTGCCCATCTGCCTTTGCCTTGCCTACCAGCACTCCCAACACACATTCTCAGGCTCACTGTCACTCTCACTCCCGGCACAAACCACCTCCCAATGTGCAAACATTAAAGCCATTTCTCCCATACGATAGGCCTAAGGGCTTCGAGCTGTTGCTGGTCCTCACCTTCCCTTGACACCGCTTTCACAGCCAAACTCACTCTGCCCATCTGCCTTTGCCTTGCCTCCCAGCACTCCCAACACACACTCTCAGGCTCAATCTCACTCTCACTCCCGGCACAGACCACCTCCCAAAGTGAAAACGTCCAAGCCATTTCTCCCATACGATAGGCCTAAGGGCTTAGAGATGTTGCTGGTCTTCACCTTCCCTTGACACCGCTTTCACAGACAAACACACTCTGGCCATCTGCCTTTGCCTTGCCTCCCCGCACTCCCAACACACTCTCACTCTCGGCACAGACCACCTCCCAAAGTGCCAAACTCCAAGCCATTTCTGACGCACGCTACATCTATGGGCTTAGAGCTGCTGCTGGTCCTCACCTTCCCTTGACACCGCTTTCACAGCCAAACACACTCTGCCCATCTACCCGGCTTTGCCTCCCAGCACTCACAACACACATTCTCACTCTCGGCACAAACCACCTCCCAAACTGCAAACACCCAACCGATTTCTGCCGCATGATACATCTAAGGGCTTAGAGCTGTTGCTGGTCCTCACCTTCCCTTGACACCGCTTTCACTGCGAAACTCATTCTGCCCATCTGCCTTTGCCTTGCCTCCCAGCACTCCCAACACACATTCTCACTCTCGGCACAGACCACATCCCAAAGTGCCAACTCCCAAGCGATATCTGACGCACGCTACATGTAAGGGCTTAGAGATGTTGCTGGTCCTCACCTTCCCTTCACACCGCTTTCACAGCCAAATTCACTCTGGCCATCTGCGCTGCCCTTGCCTCCCAGCACTCCCAACACACATTCTCAGGCTCGCTCTCACTCTCACTCCCGGCAGAAACCACCTCCCAAAGTGCAAATGTCCAAGCCATTTCTCCCATACGATAAGCCTAAGGGCTTAGAACTGTTGCTGGTCCTCACCTTCCCTTGACACCGCTTTCACAGCCAAACTCACTCTGGCCATCTGCGCTGCCCTTGCCTCCCAGCACTCCCAACACACATTCTCAGGCTCAATCTCACTCTCACTCCCGACACAGACCAGCAACCAAAGTACCAACACCCAAGCCATTTCTTCCATACGATAGGCCTAAGGGCTTCAAGCTGTTGCTGGTCCTCACCTTCCCTTGACACCGCTTTCACAGCCAAACACACTCTGGCCATCTGCCTTTGCCCTGCCTCCCAGCACTCTCAAAACACACTCTCAGGCGCAATCTCACTTTCACTCTCGTCACAGACCACCTCCCAAAGTGCAAACGTCCAAGCGATTTCTGCCGCATGCTACATCTCAGGGCTTAGAGCTCTTGCTGGTCCTCACCTTCCCTTCACACCGCTTTCACAGCCAAACACACTCTGACCATCTACCCTGGCTTTGCCTCCCAGCACTCCCAACAAACATACTCAGGTTCAGTCTCACTCTCACTCCCGGCAGAAACCACCTCCCAAAGTGCAAACGTCCAAGCCATTTCTCCCATACGATAGGTCTAAGGTCTTAGCGCTCTTCCTGGTCCTCACCTTCCCTTGACACCGCTTTCACAGCCAAACACACTCTGGCCATCTGCTTTTGCCTTGCCTCCCACCACTCTCAAAACACATTCTCAGGCGCACTTTCACTCCCGGCACAGACCACATCCCAAAGTGCCAACACCCAAGCGATTTCTGCCGCATGCTACCTCTAAGGGCTTAGAGCTCTTGCTGGTCCTCACCTTCCCTTGACACCGCTTTCACAGCCAAACTCACTCTGCCCATCTGCCTTTGCCTTGCCTCCCAGCACTCCCAACACACAATCTCATTTTCAATCTCACTCTCACTCCCGGCACAGACCACCTCCCAAAAGTGCAAACGTCCAAGCCATTTCTCCCATGCGATAGGCCTAAGGGCTTAGAGCTGTTGCTGGTCCTCACCTTCCCTTGACACCGCTTTCACAGACAAACACACTCTGCCCATCTGCCTTTGCCTCAACTCCCAGCACTCCCAACACACTCTCACTCTCGGCACAGACCACCTCCCAAAATGCCAACATCCAAGCGATTTCTGACGCACGCTACATCTAAGGGCTTAGAGCTGTGGCTGGTCCTCACCTTCCCTTCACACCGCTTTCACAGCCAAACACACTCTGCCCATCTGCCTTTGCCCTGCCTCCCAGCACTCCCAACACACATTCTCAGGCTCAATCTCACTCTCACTCCCGGCACAAACCACCTCCCAATGTGCAAACATTAAAGCCATTTCTCCCATACGATAGGCCTAAGGGCTTCGAGCTGTTGCTGGTCCTCACCTTCCCTTGACACCGCTTTCACAGCCAAACTCACTCTGCCCATCTGCCTTTGCCTTGCCTCCCAGCACTCCCAACACACACTCTCAGGCTCAATCTCACTCTCACTCCCGGCACAGACCACCTCCCAAAGTGAAAACGTCCAAGCCATTTCTCCCATACGATAGGCCTAAGGGCTTAGAGATGTTGCTGGTCTTCACCTTCCCTTGACACCGCTTTCACAGACAAACACACTCTGGCCATCTGCCTTTGCCTTGCCTCCCCGCACTCCCAACACACTCTCACTCTCGGCACAGACCACCTCCCAAAGTGCCAAACTCCAAGCCATTTCTGACGCACGCTACATCTATGGGCTTAGAGCTGCTGCTGGTCCTCACCTTCCCTTGACACCGCTTTCACAGCCAAACACACTCTGCCCATCTACCCGGCTTTGCCTCCCAGCACTCACAACACACATTCTCACTCTCGGCACAAACCACCTCCCAAACTGCAAACACCCAACCGATTTCTGCCGCATGATACATCTAAGGGCTTAGAGCTGTTGCTGGTCCTCACCTTCCCTTGACACCGCTTTCACTGCGAAACTCATTCTGCCCATCTGCCTTTGCCTTGCCTCCCAGCACTCCCAACACACATTCTCACTCTCGGCACAGACCACATCCCAAAGTGCCAACTCCCAAGCGATATCTGACGCACGCTACATGTAAGGGCTTAGAGATGTTGCTGGTCCTCACCTTCCCTTCACACCGCTTTCACAGCCAAATTCACTCTGGCCATCTGCGCTGCCCTTGCCTCCCAGCACTCCCAACACACATTCTCAGTCTCGCTCTCACTCTCACTCCCGGCAGAAACCACCTCCCAAAGTGCAAATGTCCATGCCATTTCTCCCATACGATAAGCCTAAGGGCTTAGAACTGTTGCTGGTCCTCACCTTCCCTTGACACCGCTTTCACAGCCAAACTCACTCTGGCCATCTGCACTGCCCTTGCCTCCCAGCACTCCCAACACACATTCTCAGGCTCAATCTCACTCTCACTCCCGACACAGACCAGCAACCAAAGTGCCAACAGCCAAGCCATTTCTTCCATACGATAGGCCTAAGGGCTTCGAGCTGTTGCTGGTCCTCACCTTCCCTTGACACCGCTTTCACAGACAAACACACTCTGGCCATCTGCCTTTGCCCTGCCTCCCAGCACTCTCAAAACACACTCTCAGGCGCAATCTCACTTTCACTCTCGTCACAGACCACCTCCCAAAGTGCAAACGTCCAAGCGATTTCTGCCGCATGCTACATCTCAGGGCTTAGAGCTCTTGCTGGTCCTCACCTTCCCTTGACACCGCTTTCACAGCCAAACACACTCTGACCATCTACCCTGGCTTTGCCTCCCAGCACTCCCAACAAACATACTCAGGTTCAGTCTCACTCTCACTCCCGGCAGAAACCACCTCCCAAAGTGCAAACGTCCAAGCCATTTCTCCCATACGATAGGCCTAAGGGCTTAGCGCTCTTGCTGGTCCTCACCTTCCCTTCATAGCGCTTTCACAGCCAAACACACTCGGGCCATCTGCTTTTGCCTTGCCTCCCACAACTCTCAAAACACATTCTCAGGCGCACTTTCACTCCCGGCACAGACCACATCCCAAAGTGCCAACACCCAAGCGATTTCTGCCGCATGATACATCTAAGGGCTTAGAGCTCTTGCTGGTCCTCACCTTCCCTTGACACCGCTTTCACAGCCAAACTCACTCTGCCCATCTGCCTTTGCCTTGCCTCCCAGCACTCCCAACACACATTCTCAGGCTCACTGTCACTCTCACTCCCGGCACAAACCACCTCCCAATGTGCAAACATTAAAGCCATTTCTCCCATACGATAGGCCTAAGGGCTTCGAGCTGTTGCTGGTCCTCACCTTCCCTTGACACCGCTTTCACAGCCAAACTCACTCTGCCCATCTGCCTTTGCCTTGCCTCCCAGCACTCCCAACACACACTCTCAGGCTCAATCTCACTCTCACTCCCGGCACAGACCACCTCCCAAAGTGAAAACTTCCAAGCCATTTCTCCCATGCGATAGGCCTAAGGGCTTAGAGATGTTGCTGGTCTTCACCTTCCCTTGACACCGCTTTCACAGACAAACACACTCTGCCCATCTGCCTTTGCCTCAACTCCCAGCACTCCCAACACACTCTCACTCTCGGCACAGACCACCTCCCAAAGTGCCAAACTCCAAGCCATTTCTGACGCACGCTACATCTAAGGCCTTAGAGCTGCTGCTGGTCCTCACCTTCCCTTGACACCGCTTTCACAGCCAAACACACTCTGCCCATCTACCCGGCTTTGCCTCCCAGCACTCACAACACACATTCTCACTCTCGGCACAAACCACCTCCCAAACTGCAAACACCCAACCGATTTCTGCCGCATGATACATCTAAGGGCTTAGAGCTGTTGCTGGTCCTCACCTTCCCTTGACACCGCTTTCACTGCGAAACTCATTCTGCCCATCTGCCTTTGCCTTGCCTCCCAGCACTCCCAACACACATTCTCACTCTCGGCACAGACCACATCCCAAAGTGCCAACTCCCAAGCGATATCTGACGCACGCTACATGTAAGGGCTTAGAGATGTTGCTGGTCCTCACCTTCCCTTCACACCGCTTTCACAGCCAAATTCACTCTGGCCATCTGCGCTGCCCTTGCCTCCCAGCACTCCCAACACACATTCTCAGGCTCGCTCTCACTCTCACTCCCGGCAGAAACCACCTCCCAAAGTGCAAATGTCCAAGCCATTTCTCCCATACGATAAGCCTAAGGGCTTAGAACTGTTGCTGGTCCTCACCTTCCCTTGACACCGCTTTCACAGCCAAACTCACTCTGGCCATCTGCACTGCCCTTGCCTCCCAGCACTCCCAACACACATTATCAGGCTCAATCTCACTCTCACTCCCGACACAGACCAGCAACCAAAGTGCCAACACCCAAGCCATTTCTTCCATACGATAGGCCTAAGGGCTTCGAGCTGTTGCTGGTCCTCACCTTCCCTTGACACCGCTTTCACAGCCAAACACACTCTGGCCATCTGCCTTTGCCCTGCCTCCCAGCACTCTCAAAACACACTCTCAGGCGCAATCTCACTTTCACTCTCGTCACAGACCACCTCCCAAAGTGCAAACGTCCAAGCGATTTCTGCCGCATGCTACATCTCAGGGCTTAGAGCTCTTGCTGGTCCTCACCTTCCCTTGACACCGCTTTCACAGCCAAACACACTCTGACCATCTACCCTGGCTTTGCCTCCCAGCACTCCCAACAAACATACTCAGGTTCAGTCTCACTCTCACTCCCGGCAGAAACCACCTCCCAAAGTGCAAACGTCCAAGCCATTTCTCCCATACGATAGGTCTAAGGTCTTAGCGCTCTTCCTGGTCCTCACCTTCCCTTGACACCGCTTTCACAGCCAAACACACTCTGGCCATCTGCTTTTGCCTTGCCTCCCACCACTCTCAAAACACATTCTCAGGCGCACTTTCACTCCCGGCACAGACCACATCCCAAAGTGCCAACACCCAAGCGATTTCTGCCGCATGCTACCTCTAAGGGCTTAGAGCTCTTGCTGGTCCTCACCTTCCCTTGACACCGCTTTCACAGCCAAACTCACTCTGCCCATCTGCCTTTGCCTTGCCTCCCAGCACTCCCAACACACATTCTCAGGCTCACTGTCACTCTCACTCCCGGCACAAACCACCTCCCAATGTGCAAACATTAAAGCCATTTCTCCCATACGATAGGCCTAAGGGCTTCGAGCTGTTGCTGGTCCTCACCTTCCCTTGACACCGCTTTCACAGCCAAACTCACTCTGCCCATCTGCCTTTGCCTTGCCTCCCAGCACTCCCAACACACAATCTCAGGCTCAATCTCACTCTCACTCCCGGCACAGACCACCTCCCAAAGTGAAAACGTCCAAGCCATTTCTCCCATGCGATAGGCCTAAGGGCTTAGAGATGTTGCTGGTCTTCACCTTCCCTTGACACCGCTTTCACAGACAAACACACTCTGGCCATCTGCCTTTGCCTCAACTCCCAGCACTCCCAACACACTCTCACTCTCGGCACAGACCACCTCCCAAAGTGCCAACATCCAAGCGATTTCTGACGCACGCTACATCTAAGGCCTTAGAGCTGCTGCTGGTCCTCACCTTCCCTTGACACCGCTTTCACAGCCAAACACACTCTGCCCATCTACCCGGCTTTGCCTCCCAGCACTCACAACACACATTCTCACTCTCGGCACAAACCACCTCCCAAACTGCAAACACCCAACCGATTTCTGCCGCATGATACATCTAAGGGCTTAGAGCTGTTGCTGGTCCTCACCTTCCCTTGACACCGCTTTCACTGCGAAACTCATTCTGCCCATCTGCCTTTGCCTTGCCTCCCAGCACTCCCAACACACATTCTCACTCTCGGCACAGACCACATCCCAAAGTGCCAACTCCCAAGCGATATCTGACGCACGCTACATGTAAGGGCTTAGAGATGTTGCTGGTCCTCACCTTCCCTTCACACCGCTTTCACAGCCAAATTCACTCTGGCCATCTGCGCTGCCCTTGCCTCCCAGCACTCCCAACACACATTCTCAGTCTCGCTCTCACTCTCACTCCCGGCAGAAACCACCTCCCAAAGTGCAAATGTCCAAGCCATTTCTCCCATACGATAAGCCTAAGGGCTTAGAACTGTTGCTGGTCCTCACCTTCCCTTGACACCGCTTTCACAGCCAAACTCACTCTGGCCATCTGCGCTGCCCTTGCCTCCCAGCACTCCCAACACACATTCTCAGGCTCAATCTCACTCTCACTCCCGACACAGACCAGCAACCAAAGTGCCAACAGCCAAGCCATTTCTTCCATACGATAGGCCTAAGGGCTTCGAGCTGTTGCTGGTCCTCACCTTCCCTTGACACCGCTTTCACAGCCAAACACACTCTGGCCATCTGCCTTTGCCCTGCCTCCCAGCACTCTCAAAACACACTCTCAGGCGCAATCTCACTTTCACTCTCGTCACAGACCACCTCCCAAAGTGCAAACGTCCAAGCGATTTCTGCCGCATGCTACATCTCAGGGCTTAGAGCTCTTGCTGGTCCTCACCTTCCCTTGACACCGCTTTCACAGCCAAACACACTCTGACCATCTACCCTGGCTTTGCCTCCCAGCACTCCCAACAAACATACTCAGGTTCAGTCTCACTCTCACTCCCGGCAGAAACCACCTCCCAAAGTGCAAACGTCCAAGCCATTTCTCCCATACGATAGGTCTAAGGTCTTAGCGCTCTTCCTGGTCCTCACCTTCCCTTGACACCGCTTTCACAGCCAAACACACTCTGGCCATCTGCTTTTGCCTTGCCTCCCACCACTCTCAAAACACATTCTCAGGCGCACTTTCACTCCCGGCACAGACCACATCCCAAAGTGCCAACACCCAAGCGATTTCTGCCGCATGCTACCTCTAAGGGCTTAGAGCTCTTGCTGGTCCTCACCTTCCCTTGACACCGCTTTCACACACAAACACACTCTGCCCATCTGCCTTTGCCTTGCCTCCCAGCACTCCCAACACACAATCTCATTTTCAATCTCACTCTCACTCCCGGCACAGACCACCTCCCAAAAGTGCAAACGTCCAAGCCATTTCTCCCATGCGATAGGCCTAAGGGCTTAGAGCTGTTGCTGGTCCTCACCTTCCCTTGACACCGCTTTCACAGCCAAACACACTCTGCCCATCTGCCTTTGCCTCAACTCCCAGCACTCCCAACACACTCTCACTCTCGGCACAGACCACCTCCCAAAGTGCCAACATCCAAGCGATTTCTGACGCACGCTACATCTAAGGCCTTAGAGCTGCTGCTGGTCCTCACCTTCCCTTGACACCGCTTTCACAGCCAAACACACTCTGCCCATCTACCCGGCTTTGCCTCCCAGCACTCACAACACACATTCTCACTCTCGGCACAAACCACCTCCCAAACTGCAAACACCCAACCGATTTCTGCCGCATGATACATCTAAGGGCTTAGAGCTGTTGCTGGTCCTCACCTTCCCTTGACACCGCTTTCACTGCGAAACTCATTCTGCCCATCTGCCTTTGCCTTGCCTCCCAGCACTCCCAACACACATTCTCACTCTCGGCACAGACCACATCCCAAAGTGCCAACTCCCAAGCGATATCTGACGCACGCTACATGTAAGGGCTTAGAGATGTTGCTGGTCCTCACCTTCCCTTCACACCGCTTTCACAGCCAAATTCACTCTGGCCATCTGCGCTGCCCTTGCCTCCCAGCACTCCCAACACACATTCTCAGTCTCGCTCTCACTCTCACTCCCGGCAGAAACCACCTCCCAAAGTGCAAATGTCCAAGCCATTTCTCCCATACGATAAGCCTAAGGGCTTAGAACTGTTGCTGGTCCTCACCTTCCCTTGACACCGCTTTCACAGCCAAACTCACTCTGGCCATCTGCACTGCCCTTGCCTCCCAGCACTCCCAACACACATTCTCAGGCTCAATCTCACTCTCACTCCCGACACAGACCAGCAACCAAAGTGCCAACACCCAAGCCATTTCTTCCATACGATAGGCCTAAGGGCTTCGAGCTGTTGCTGGTCCTCACCTTCCCTTGACACCGCTTTCACAGTCAAACACACTCTGGCCATCTGCCTTTGCCCTGCCTCCCAGCACTCTCAAAACACACTCTCAGGCGCAATCTCACTTTCACTCTCGTCACAGACCACCTCCCAAAGTGCAAACGTCCAAGCGATTTCTGCCGCATGCTACATCTCAGGGCTTAGAGCTCTTGCTGGTCCTCACCTTCCCTTGACACCGCTTTCACAGCCAAACACACTCTGACCATCTACCCTGGCTTTGCCTCCCAGCACTCCCAACAAACATACTCAGGTTCAGTCTCACTCTCACTCCCGGCAGAAACCACCTCCCAAAGTGCAAACGTCCAAGCCATTTCTCCCATACGATAGGCCTAAGGGCTTAGCGCTCTTGCTGGTCCTCACCTTCCCTTCATAGCGCTTTCACAGCCAAACACACTCGGGCCATCTGCTTTTGCCTTGCCTCCCACCACTCTCAAAACACATTCTCAGGCGCACTTTCACTCCCGGCACAGACCACATCCCAAAGTGCCAACACCCAAGCGATTTCTGCCGCATGCTACCTCTAAGGGCTTAGAGCTCTTGCTGGTCCTCACCTTCCCTTGACACCGCTTTCACAGCCAAACTCACTCTGCCCATCTGCCTTTGCCTTGCCTCCCAGCACTCCCAACACACATTCTCAGGCTCACTGTCACTCTCACTCCCGGCACAAACCACCTCCCAATGTGCAAACATTAAAGCCATTTCTCCCATACGATAGGCCTAAGGGCTTCGAGCTGTTGCTGGTCCTCACCTTCCCTTGACACCGCTTTCACAGCCAAACTCACTCTGCCCATCTGCCTTTGCCTTGCCTCCCAGCACTCCCAACACACACTCTCAGGCTCAATCTCACTCTCACTCCCGGCACAGACCACCTCCCAAAGTGAAAACGTCCAAGCCATTTCTCCCATACGATAGGCCTAAGGGCTTAGAGATGTTGCTGGTCTTCACCTTCCCTTGACACCGCTTTCACAGACAAACACACTCTGGCCATCTGCCTTTGCCTTGCCTCCCCGCACTCCCAACACACTCTCACTCTCGGCACAGACCACCTCCCAAAGTGCCAAACTCCAAGCCATTTCTGACGCACGCTACATCTATGGGCTTAGAGCTGCTGCTGGTCCTCACCTTCCCTTGACACCGCTTTCACAGCCAAACACACTCTGCCCATCTACCCGGCTTTGCCTCCCAGCACTCACAACACACATTCTCACTCTCGGCACAAACCACCTCCCAAACTGCAAACACCCAACCGATTTCTGCCGCATGATACATCTAAGGGCTTAGAGCTGTTGCTGGTCCTCACCTTCCCTTGACACCGCTTTCACTGCGAAACTCATTCTGCCCATCTGCCTTTGCCTTGCCTCCCAGCACTCCCAACACACATTCTCACTCTCGGCACAGACCACATCCCAAAGTGCCAACTCCCAAGCGATATCTGACGCACGCTACATGTAAGGGCTTAGAGATGTTGCTGGTCCTCACCTTCCCTTCACACCGCTTTCACAGCCAAATTCACTCTGGCCATCTGCGCTGCCCTTGCCTCCCAGCACTCCCAACACACATTCTCAGTCTCGCTCTCACTCTCACTCCCGGCAGAAACCACCTCCCAAAGTGCAAATGTCCATGCCATTTCTCCCATACGATAAGCCTAAGGGCTTAGAACTGTTGCTGGTCCTCACCTTCCCTTGACACCGCTTTCACAGCCAAACTCACTCTGGCCATCTGCACTGCCCTTGCCTCCCAGCACTCCCAACACACATTCTCAGGCTCAATCTCACTCTCACTCCCGACACAGACCAGCAACCAAAGTGCCAACACCCAAGCCATTTCTTCCATACGATAGGCCTAAGGGCTTCGAGCTGTTGCTGGTCCTCACCTTCCCTTGACACCGCTTTCACAGCCAAACACACTCTGGCCATCTGCCTTTGCCCTGCCTCCCAGCACTCTCAAAACACACTCTCAGGCGCAATCTCACTTTCACTCTCGTCACAGACCACCTCCCAAAGTGCAAACGTCCAAGCGATTTCTGCCGCATGCTACATCTCAGGGCTTAGAGCTCTTGCTGGTCCTCACCTTCCCTTGACACCGCTTTCACAGCCAAACACACTCTGACCATCTACCCTGGCTTTGCCTCCCAGCACTCCCAACAAACATACTCAGGTTCAGTCTCACTCTCACTCCCGGCAGAAACCACCTCCCAAAGTGCAAACGTCCAAGCCATTTCTCCCATACGATAGGCCTAAGGGCTTAGCGCTCTTGCTGGTCCTCACCTTCCCTTCATAGCGCTTTCACAGCCAAACACACTCGGGCCATCTGCTTTTGCCTTGCCTCCCACCACTCTCAAAACACATTCTCAGGCGCACTTTCACTCCCGGCACAGACCACATCCCAAAGTGCCAACACCCAAGCGATTTCTGCCGCATGATACATCTAAGGGCTTAGAGCTCTTGCTGGTCCTCACCTTCCCTTGACACCGCTTTCACAGCCAAACTCACTCTGCCCATCTGCCTTTGCCTTGCCTCCCAGCACTCCCAACACACATTCTCAGGCTCACTGTCACTCTCACTCCCGGCACAAACCACCTCCCAATGTGCAAACATTAAAGCCATTTCTCCCATACGATAGGCCTAAGGGCTTCGAGCTGTTGCTGGTCCTCACCTTCCCTTGACACCGCTTTCACAGCCAAACTCACTCTGCCCATCTGCCTTTGCCTTGCCTCCCAGCACTCCCAACACACACTCTCAGGCTCAATCTCACTCTCACTCCCGGCACAGACCACCTCCCAAAAGTGCAAACGTCCAAGCCATTTCTCCCATGCGATAGGCCTAAGGGCTTAGAGATGTTGCTGGTCTTCACCTTCCCTTGACACCGCTTTCACAGACAAACACACTCTGCCCATCTGCCTTTGCCTTGCCTCCCCGCACTCCCAACACACTCTCACTCTCGGCACAGACCACCTCCCAAAGTGCCAAACTCCAAGCCATTTCTGACGCACGCTACATCTAAGGCCTTAGAGCTGCTGCTGGTCCTCACCTTCCCTTGACACCGCTTTCACAGCCAAACACACTCTGCCCATCTACCCAGCTTTGCCTCCCAGCACTCACAACACACATTCTCACTCTCGGCACAAACCACCTCCCAAACTGCAAACACCCAACCGATTTCTGCCGCATGATACATCTAAGGGCTTAGAGCTGTTGCTGGTCCTCACCTTCCCTTGACACCGCTTTCACTGCGAAACTCATTCTGCCCATCTGCCTTTGCCTTGCCTCCCAGCACTCCCAACACACATTCTCACTCTCGGCACAGACCACATCCCAAAGTGCCAACTCCCAAGCGATATCTGACGCACGCTACATGTAAGGGCTTAGAGATGTTGCTGGTCCTCACCTTCCCTTCACACCGCTTTCACAGCCAAATTCACTCTGGCCATCTGCGCTGCCCTTGCCTCCCAGCACTCCCAACACACATTCTCAGTCTCGCTCTCACTCTCACTCCCGGCAGAAACCACCTCCCAAAGTGCAAATGTCCAAGCCATTTCTCCCATACGATAAGCCTAAGGGCTTAGAACTGTTGCTGGTCCTCACCTTCCCTTGACACCGCTTTCACAGCCAAACTCACTCTGGCCATCTGCGCTGCCCTTGCCTCCCAGCACTCCCAACACACATTCTCAGGCTCAATCTCACTCTCACTCCCGACACAGACCAGCAACCAAAGTGCCAACACCCAAGCCATTTCTTCCATACGATAGGCCTAAGGGCTTCGAGCTGTTGCTGGTCCTCACCTTCCCTTGACACCGCTTTCACAGCCAAACACACTCTGGCCATCTGCCTTTGCCCTGCCTCCCAGCACTCTCAAAACACACTCTCAGGCGCAATCTCACTTTCACTCTCGTCACAGACCACCTCCCAAAGTGCAAACGTCCAAGCGATTTCTGCCGCATGCTACATCTCAGGGCTTAGAGCTCTTGCTGGTCCTCACCTTCCCTTCACACCGCTTTCACAGCCAAACACACTCTGACCATCTACCCTGGCTTTGCCTCCCAGCACTCCCAACAAACATACTCAGGTTCAGTCTCACTCTCACTCCCGGCAGAAACCACCTCCCAAAGTGCAAACGTCCAAGCCATTTCTCCCATACGATAGGTCTAAGGTCTTAGCGCTCTTCCTGGTCCTCACCTTCCCTTGACACCGCTTTCACAGCCAAACACACTCTGGCCATCTGCTTTTGCCTTGCCTCCCACCACTCTCAAAACACATTCTCAGGCGCACTTTCACTCCCGGCACAGACCACATCCCAAAGTGCCAACACCCAAGCGATTTCTGCCGCATGCTACCTCTAAGGGCTTAGAGCTCTTGCTGGTCCTCACCTTCCCTTGACACCGCTTTCACAGCCAAACTCACTCTGCCCATCTGCCTTTGCCTTGCCTACCAGCACTCCCAACACACATTCTCAGGCTCACTGTCACTCTCACTCCCGGCACAAACCACCTCCCAATGTGCAAACATTAAAGCCATTTCTCCCATACGATAGGCCTAAGGGCTTCGAGCTGTTGCTGGTCCTCACCTTCCCTTGACACCGCTTTCACAGCCAAACTCACTCTGCCCATCTGCCTTTGCCTTGCCTCCCAGCACTCCCAACACACACTCTCAGGCTCAATCTCACTCTCACTCCCGGCACAGACCACCTCCCAAAGTGAAAACGTCCAAGCCATTTCTCCCATACGATAGGCCTAAGGGCTTAGAGATGTTGCTGGTCTTCACCTTCCCTTGACACCGCTTTCACAGCCAAACACACTCTGGCCATCTGCCTTTGCCTTGCCTCCCCGCACTCCCAACACACTCTCACTCTCGGCACAGACCACCTCCCAAAGTGCCAAACTCCAAGCCATTTCTGACGCACGCTACATCTAAGGCCTTAGAGCTGCTGCTGGTCCTCACCTTCCCTTGACACCGCTTTCACAGCCAAACACACTCTGCCCATCTACCCGGCTTTGCCTCCCAGCACTCACAACACACATTCTCACTCTCGGCACAAACCACCTCCCAAACTGCAAACACCCAACCGATTTCTGCCGCATGATACATCTAAGGGCTTAGAGCTGTTGCTGGTCCTCACCTTCCCTTGACACCGCTTTCACTGCGAAACTCATTCTGCCCATCTGCCTTTGCCTTGCCTCCCAGCACTCCCAACACACATTCTCACTCTCGGCACAGACCACATCCCAAAGTGCCAACTCCCAAGCGATATCTGACGCACGCTACATGTAAGGGCTTAGAGATGTTGCTGGTCCTCACCTTCCCTTCACACCGCTTTCACAGCCAAATTCACTCTGGCCATCTGCGCTGCCCTTGCCTCCCAGCACTCCCAACACACATTCTCAGTCTCGCTCTCACTCTCACTCCCGGCAGAAACCACCTCCCAAAGTGCAAATGTCCATGCCATTTCTCCCATACGATAAGCCTAAGGGCTTAGAACTGTTGCTGGTCCTCACCTTCCCTTGACACCGCTTTCACAGCCAAACTCACTCTGGCCATCTGCACTGCCCTTGCCTCCCAGCACTCCCAACACACATTCTCAGGCTCAATCTCACTCTCACTCCCGACACAGACCAGCAACCAAAGTGCCAACAGCCAAGCCATTTCTTCCATACGATAGGCCTAAGGGCTTCGAGCTGTTGCTGGTCCTCACCTTCCCTTGACACCGCTTTCACAGCCAAACACACTCTGGCCATCTGCCTTTGCCCTGCCTCCCAGCACTCTCAAAACACACTCTCAGGCGCAATCTCACTTTCACTCTCGTCACAGACCACCTCCCAAAGTGCAAACGTCCAAGCGATTTCTGCCGCATGCTACATCTCAGGGCTTAGAGCTCTTGCTGGTCCTCACCTTCCCTTCACACCGCTTTCACAGCCAAACACACTCTGACCATCTACCCTGGCTTTGCCTCCCAGCACTCCCAACAAACATACTCAGGTTCAGTCTCACTCTCACTCCCGGCAGAAACCACCTCCCAAAGTGCAAACGTCCAAGCCATTTCTCCCATACGATAGGCCTAAGGGCTTAGCGCTCTTGCTGGTCCTCACCTTCCCTTCATAGCGCTTTCACAGCCAAACACACTCGGGCCATCTGCTTTTGCCTTGCCTCCCACCACTCTCAAAACACATTCTCAGGCGCACTTTCACTCCCGGCACAGACCACATCCCAAAGTGCCAACACCCAAGCGATTTCTGCCGCATGATACATCTAAGGGCTTAGAGCTCTTGCTGGTCCTCACCTTCCCTTGACACCGCTTTCACAGCCAAACTCACTCTGCCCATCTGCCTTTGCCTTGCCTACCAGCACTCCCAACACACATTCTCAGGCTCACTGTCACTCTCACTCCCGGCACAAACCACCTCCCAATGTGCAAACATTAAAGCCATTTCTCCCATACGATAGGCCTAAGGGCTTCGAGCTGTTGCTGGTCCTCACCTTCCCTTGACACCGCTTTCACAGCCAAACTCACTCTGCCCATCTGCCTTTGCCTTGCCTCCCAGCACTCCCAACACACACTCTCAGGCTCAATCTCACTCTCACTCCCGGCACAGACCACCTCCCAAAGTGAAAACGTCCAAGCCATTTCTCCCATGCGATAGGCCTAAGGGCTTAGAGATGTTGCTGGTCTTCACCTTCCCTTGACACCGCTTTCACAGACAAACACACTCTGGCCATCTGCCTTTGCCTTGCCTCCCCGCACTCCCAACACACTCTCACTCTCGGCACAGACCACCTCCCAAAGTGCCAAACTCCAAGCCATTTCTGACGCACGCTACATCTAAGGCCTTAGAGCTGCTGCTGGTCCTCACCTTCCCTTGACACCGCTTTCACAGCCAAACACACTCTGCCCATCTACCCGGCTTTGCCTCCCAGCACTCACAACACACATTCTCACTCTCGGCACAAACCACCTCCCAAACTGCAAACACCCAACCGATTTCTGCCGCATGATACATCTAAGGGCTTAGAGCTGTTGCTGGTCCTCACCTTCCCTTGACACCGCTTTCACTGCGAAACTCATTCTGCCCATCTGCCTTTGCCTTGCCTCCCAGCACTCCCAACACACATTCTCACTCTCGGCACAGACCACATCCCAAAGTGCCAACTCCCAAGCGATATCTGACGCACGCTACATGTAAGGGCTTAGAGATGTTGCTGGTCCTCACCTTCCCTTCACACCGCTTTCACAGCCAAATTCACTCTGGCCATCTGCGCTGCCCTTGCCTCCCAGCACTCCCAACACACATTCTCAGTCTCGCTCTCACTCTCACTCCCGGCAGAAACCACCTCCCAAAGTGCAAATGTCCAAGCCATTTCTCCCATACGATAAGCCTAAGGGCTTAGAACTGTTGCTGGTCCTCACCTTCCCTTGACACCGCTTTCACAGCCAAACTCACTCTGCCCATCTGCGCTGCCCTTGCCTCCCAGCACTCCCAACACACATTATCAGGCTCAATCTCACTCTCACTCCCGACACAGACCAGCAACCAAAGTGCCAACACCCAAGCCATTTCTTCCATACGATAGGCCTAAGGGCTTCGAGCTGTTGCTGGTCCTCACCTTCCCTTGACACCGCTTTCACAGCCAAACACACTCTGGCCATCTGCCTTTGCCCTGCCTCCCAGCACTCTCAAAACACACTCTCAGGCGCAATCTCACTTTCACTCTCGTCACAGACCACCTCCCAAAGTGCAAACGTCCAAGCGATTTCTGCCGCATGCTACATCTCAGGGCTTAGAGCTCTTGCTGGTCCTCACCTTCCCTTCACACCGCTTTCACAGCCAAACACACTCTGACCATCTACCCTGGCTTTGCCTCCCAGCACTCCCAACAAACATACTCAGGTTCAGTCTCACTCTCACTCCCGGCAGAAACCACCTCCCAAAGTGCAAACGTCCAAGCCATTTCTCCCATACGATAGGTCTAAGGTCTTAGCGCTCTTCCTGGTCCTCACCTTCCCTTGACACCGCTTTCACAGCCAAACACACTCTGGCCATCTGCTTTTGCCTTGCCTCCCACCACTCTCAAAACACATTCTCAGGCGCACTTTCACTCCCGGCACAGACCACATCCCAAAGTGCCAACACCCAAGCGATTTCTGCCGCATGCTACCTCTAAGGGCTTAGAGCTCTTGCTGGTCCTCACCTTCCCTTGACACCGCTTTCACACACAAACACACTCTGCCCATCTGCCTTTGCCTTGCCTCCCAGCACTCCCAACACACATTCTCAGGCTCAATCTCACTCTCACTCCCGGCACAGGCCACCTCCCAAAAGTGCAAACGTCCAAGCCATTTCTCCCATGCGATAGGCCTAAGGGCTTAGAGCTGTTGCTGGTCCTCACCTTCCCTTGACACCGCTTTCACAGCCAAACACACTCTGCCCATCTGCCTTTGCCTCAACTCCCAGCACTCCCAACACACTCTCACTCTCGGCACAGACCACCTCCCAAAGTGCCAACATCCAAGCGATTTCTGACGCACGCTACATCTAAGGCCTTAGAGCTGCTGCTGGTCCTCACCTTCCCTTGACACCGCTTTCACAGCCAAACACACTCTGCCCATCTACCCGGCTTTGCCTCCCAGCACTCACAACACACATTCTCACTCTCGGCACAAACCACCTCCCAAACTGCAAACACCCAACCGATTTCTGCCGCATGATACATCTAAGGGCTTAGAGCTGTTGCTGGTCCTCACCTTCCCTTGACACCGCTTTCACTGCGAAACTCACTCTGCCCATCTGCCTTTGCCTTGCCTCCCAGCACTCCCAACACACATTCTCACTCTCGGCACAGACCACATCCCAAAGTGCCAACTCCCAAGCGATATCTGACGCACGCTACATGTAAGGGCTTAGAGATGTTGCTGGTCCTCACCTTCCCTTCACACCGCTTTCACAGCCAAATTCACTCTGGCCATCTGCGCTGCCCTTGCCTCCCAGCACTCCCAACACACATTCTCAGTCTCGCTCTCACTCTCACTCCCGGCAGAAACCACCTCCCAAAGTGCAAATGTCCAAGCCATTTCTCCCATACGATAAGCCTAAGGGCTTAGAACTGTTGCTGGTCCTCACCTTCCCTTGACACCGCTTTCACAGCCAAACTCACTCTGGCCATCTGCACTGCCCTTGCATCCCAGCACTCCCAACACACATTATCAGGCTCAATCTCACTCTCACTCCCGACACAGACCAGCAACCAAAGTGCCAACACCCAAGCCATTTCTTCCATACGATAGGCCTAAGGGCTTCGAGCTGTTGCTGGTCCTCACCTTCCCTTGACACCGCTTTCACAGTCAAACACACTCTGGCCATCTGCCTTTGCCCTGCCTCCCAGCACTCTCAAAACACACTCTCAGGCGCAATCTCACTTTCACTCTCGTCACAGACCACCTCCCAAAGTGCAAACGTCCAAGCGATTTCTGCCGCATGCTACATCTCAGGGCTTAGAGCTCTTGCTGGTCCTCACCTTCCCTTGACACCGCTTTCACAGCCAAACACACTCTGACCATCTACCCTGGCTTTGCCTCCCAGCACTCCCAACAAACATACTCAGGTTCAGTCTCACTCTCACTCCCGGCAGAAACCACCTCCCAAAGTGCAAACGTCCAAGCCATTTCTCCCATACGATAGGCCTAAGGGCTTAGCGCTCTTGCTGGTCCTCACCTTCCCTTCATAGCGCTTTCACAGCCAAACACACTCGGGCCATCTGCTTTTGCCTTGCCTCCCACCACTCTCAAAACACATTCTCAGGCGCACTTTCACTCCCGGCACAGACCACATCCCAAAGTGCCAACACCCAAGCGATTTCTGCCGCATGCTACCTCTAAGGGCTTAGAGCTCTTGCTGGTCCTCACCTTCCCTTGACACCGCTTTCACAGCCAAACTCACTCTGCCCATCTGCCTTTGCCTTGCCTACCAGCACTCCCAACACACATTCTCAGGCTCACTGTCACTCTCACTCCCGGCACAAACCACCTCCCAATGTGCAAACATTAAAGCCATTTCTCCCATACGATAGGCCTAAGGGCTTCGAGCTGTTGCTGGTCCTCACCTTCCCTTGACACCGCTTTCACAGCCAAACTCACTCTGCCCATCTGCCTTTGCCTTGCCTCCCAGCACTCCCAACACACACTCTCAGGCTCAATCTCACTCTCACTCCCGGCACAGACCACCTCCCAAAGTGAAAACGTCCAAGCCATTTCTCCCATACGATAGGCCTAAGGGCTTAGAGATGTTGCTGGTCTTCACCTTCCCTTGACACCGCTTTCACAGACAAACACACTCTGGCCATCTGCCTTTGCCTTGCCTCCCCGCACTCCCAACACACTCTCACTCTCGGCACAGACCACCTCCCAAAGTGCCAAACTCCAAGCCATTTCTGACGCACGCTACATCTATGGGCTTAGAGCTGCTGCTGGTCCTCACCTTCCCTTGACACCGCTTTCACAGCCAAACACACTCTGCCCATCTACCCGGCTTTGCCTCCCAGCACTCACAACACACATTCTCACTCTCGGCACAAACCACCTCCCAAACTGCAAACACCCAACCGATTTCTGCCGCATGATACATCTAAGGGCTTAGAGCTGTTGCTGGTCCTCACCTTCCCTTGACACCGCTTTCACTGCGAAACTCATTCTGCCCATCTGCCTTTGCCTTGCCTCCCAGCACTCCCAACACACATTCTCACTCTCGGCACAGACCACATCCCAAAGTGCCAACTCCCAAGCGATATCTGACGCACGCTACATGTAAGGGCTTAGAGATGTTGCTGGTCCTCACCTTCCCTTCACACCGCTTTCACAGCCAAATTCACTCTGGCCATCTGCGCTGCCCTTGCCTCCCAGCACTCCCAACACACATTCTCAGTCTCGCTCTCACTCTCACTCCCGGCAGAAACCACCTCCCAAAGTGCAAATGTCCATGCCATTTCTCCCATACGATAAGCCTAAGGGCTTAGAACTGTTGCTGGTCCTCACCTTCCCTTGACACCGCTTTCACAGCCAAACTCACTCTGGCCATCTGCACTGCCCTTGCCTCCCAGCACTCCCAACACACATTCTCAGGCTCAATCTCACTCTCACTCCCGACACAGACCAGCAACCAAAGTGCCAACACCCAAGCCATTTCTTCCATACGATAGGCCTAAGGGCTTCGAGCTGTTGCTGGTCCTCACCTTCCCTTGACACCGCTTTCACAGCCAAACACACTCTGGCCATCTGCCTTTGCCCTGCCTCCCAGCACTCTCAAAACACACTCTCAGGCGCAATCTCACTTTCACTCTCGTCACAGACCACCTCCCAAAGTGCAAACGTCCAAGCGATTTCTGCCGCATGCTACATCTCAGGGCTTAGAGCTCTTGCTGGTCCTCACCTTCCCTTGACACCGCTTTCACAGCCAAACACACTCTGACCATCTACCCTGGCTTTGCCTCCCAGCACTCCCAACAAACATACTCAGGTTCAGTCTCACTCTCACTCCCGGCAGAAACCACCTCCCAAAGTGCAAACGTCCAAGCCATTTCTCCCATACGATAGGCCTAAGGGCTTAGCGCTCTTGCTGGTCCTCACCTTCCCTTCATAGCGCTTTCACAGCCAAACACACTCGGGCCATCTGCTTTTGCCTTGCCTCCCACCACTCTCAAAACACATTCTCAGGCGCACTTTCACTCCCGGCACAGACCACATCCCAAAGTGCCAACACCCAAGCGATTTCTGCCGCATGCTACCTCTAAGGGCTTAGAGCTCTTGCTGGTCCTCACCTTCCCTTGACACCGCTTTCACAGCCAAACTCACTCTGCCCATCTGCCTTTGCCTTGCCTCCCAGCACTCCCAACACACATTCTCAGGCTCACTGTCACTCTCACTCCCGGCACAAACCACCTCCCAATGTGCAAACATTAAAGCCATTTCTCCCATACGATAGGCCTAAGGGCTTCGAGCTGTTGCTGGTCCTCACCTTCCCTTGACACCGCTTTCACAGCCAAACTCACTCTGCCCATCTGCCTTTGCCTTGCCTCCCAGCACTCCCAACACACACTCTCAGGCTCAATCTCACTCTCACTCCCGGCACAGACCACCTCCCAAAGTGAAAACGTCCAAGCCATTTCTCCCATGCGATAGGCCTAAGGGCTTAGAGATGTTGCTGGTCTTCACCTTCCCTTGACACCGCTTTCACAGACAAACACACTCTGGCCATCTGCCTTTGCCTTGCCTCCCCGCACTCCCAACACACTCTCACTCTCGGCACAGACCACCTCCCAAAGTGCCAAACTCCAAGCCATTTCTGACGCACGCTACATCTAAGGCCTTAGAGCTGCTGCTGGTCCTCACCTTCCCTTGACACCGCTTTCACAGCCAAACACACTCTGCCCATCTACCCGGCTTTGCCTCCCAGCACTCACAACACACATTCTCACTCTCGGCACAAACCACCTCCCAAACTGCAAACACCCAACCGATTTCTGCCGCATGATACATCTAAGGGCTTAGAGCTGTTGCTGGTCCTCACCTTCCCTTGACACCGCTTTCACTGCGAAACTCATTCTGCCCATCTGCCTTTGCCTTGCCTCCCAGCACTCCCAACACACATTCTCACTCTCGGCACAGACCACATCCCAAAGTGCCAACTCCCAAGCGATATCTGACGCACGCTACATGTAAGGGCTTAGAGATGTTGCTGGTCCTCACCTTCCCTTCACACCGCTTTCACAGCCAAATTCACTCTGGCCATCTGCGCTGCCCTTGCCTCCCAGCACTCCCAACACACATTCTCAGTCTCGCTCTCACTCTCACTCCCGGCAGAAACCACCTCCCAAAGTGCAAATGTCCAAGCCATTTCTCCCATACGATAAGCCTAAGGGCTTAGAACTGTTGCTGGTCCTCACCTTCCCTTGACACCGCTTTCACAGCCAAACTCACTCTGGCCATCTGCGCTGCCCTTGCCTCCCAGCACTCCCAACACACATTCTCAGGCTCAATCTCACTCTCACTCCCGACACAGACCAGCAACCAAAGTGCCAACACCCAAGCCATTTCTTCCATACGATAGGCCTAAGGGCTTCGAGCTGTTGCTGGTCCTCACCTTCCCTTGACACCGCTTTCACAGCCAAACACACTCTGGCCATCTGCCTTTGCCCTGCCTCCCAGCACTCTCAAAACACACTCTCAGGCGCAATCTCACTTTCACTCTCGTCACAGACCACCTCCCAAAGTGCAAACGTCCAAGCGATTTCTGCCGCATGCTACATCTCAGGGCTTAGAGCTCTTGCTGGTCCTCACCTTCCCTTGACACCGCTTTCACAGCCAAACACACTCTGACCATCTACCCTGGCTTTGCCTCCCAGCACTCCCAACAAACATACTCAGGTTCAGTCTCACTCTCACTCCCGGCAGAAACCACCTCCCAAAGTGCAAACGTCCAAGCCATTTCTCCCATACGATAGGCCTAAGGGCTTAGCGCTCTTGCTGGTCCTCACCTTCCCTTCATAGCGCTTTCACAGCCAAACACACTCGGGCCATCTGCTTTTGCCTTGCCTCCCACCACTCTCAAAACACATTCTCAGGCGCACTTTCACTCCCGGCACAGACCACATCCCAAAGTGCCAACACCCAAGCGATTTCTGCCGCATGATACATCTAAGGGCTTAGAGCTCTTGCTGGTCCTCACCTTCCCTTGACACCGCTTTCACAGCCAAACTCACTCTGCCCATCTGCCTTTGCCTTGCCTCCCAGCACTCCCAACACACATTCTCAGGCTCACTGTCACTCTCACTCCCGGCACAAACCACCTCCCAATGTGCAAACATTAAAGCCATTTCTCCCATACGATAGGCCTAAGGGCTTCGAGCTGTTGCTGGTCCTCACCTTCCCTTGACACCGCTTTCACAGCCAAACTCACTCTGCCCATCTGCCTTTGCCTTGCCTCCCAGCACTCCCAACACACACTCTCAGGCTCAATCTCACTCTCACTCCCGGCACAGACCACCTCCCAAAGTGAAAACGTCCAAGCCATTTCTCCCATGCGATAGGCCTAAGGGCTTAGAGATGTTGCTGGTCTTCACCTTCCCTTGACACCGCTTTCACAGACAAACACACTCTGGCCATCTGCCTTTGCCTTGCCTCCCCGCACTCCCAACACACTCTCACTCTCGGCACAGACCACCTCCCAAAGTGCCAAACTCCAACCCATTTCTGACGCACGCTACATCTAAGGCCTTAGAGCTGCTGCTGGTCCTCACCTTCCCTTGACACCGCTTTCACAGCCAAACACACTCTGCCCATCTACCCGGCTTTGACTCCCAGCACTCACAACACACATTCTCACTCTCGGCACAAACCACCTCCCAAACTGCAAACACCCAACCGATTTCTGCCGCATGATACATCTAAGGGCTTAGAGCTGTTGCTGGTCCTCACCTTCCCTTGACACCGCTTTCACTGCGAAACTCATTCTGCCCATCTGCCTTTGCCTTGCCTCCCAGCACTCCCAACACACATTCTCACTCTCGGCACAGACCACATCCCAAAGTGCCAACTCCCAAGCGATATCTGACGCACGCTACATGTAAGGGCTTAGAGATGTTGCTGGTCCTCACCTTCCCTTCACACCGCTTTCACAGCCAAATTCACTCTGGCCATCTGCGCTGCCCTTGCCTCCCAGCACTCCCAACACACATTCTCAGTCTCGCTCTCACTCTCACTCCCGGCAGAAACCACCTCCCAAAGTGCAAATGTCCAAGCCATTTCTCCCATACGATAAGCCTAAGGGCTTAGAACTGTTGCTGGTCCTCACCTTCCCTTGACACCGCTTTCACAGCCAAACTCACTCTGGCCATCTGCGCTGCCCTTGCCTCCCAGCACTCCCAACACACATTATCAGGCTCAATCTCACTCTCACTCCCGACACAGACCAGCAACCAAAGTGCCAACACCCAAGCCATTTCTTCCATACGATAGGCCTAAGGGCTTCGAGCTGTTGCTGGTCCTCACCTTCCCTTGACACCGCTTTCACAGCCAAACACACTCTGGCCATCTGCCTTTGCCCTGCCTCCCAGCACTCTCAAAACACACTCTCAGGCGCAATCTCACTTTCACTCTCGTCACAGACCACCTCCCAAAGTGCAAACGTCCAAGCGATTTCTGCCGCATGCTACATCTCAGGGCTTAGAGCTCTTGCTGGTCCTCACCTTCCCTTGACACCGCTTTCACAGCCAAACACACTCTGACCATCTACCCTGGCTTTGCCTCCCAGCACTCCCAACAAACATACTCAGGTTCAGTCTCACTCTCACTCCCGGCAGAAACCACCTCCCAAAGTGCAAACGTCCAAGCCATTTCTCCCATACGATAGGTCTAAGGTCTTAGCGCTCTTCCTGGTCCTCACCTTCCCTTGACACCGCTTTCACAGCCAAACACACTCTGGCCATCTGCTTTTGCCTTGCCTCCCACCACTCTCAAAACACATTCTCAGGCGCACTTTCACTCCCGGCACAGACCACATCCCAAAGTGCCAACACCCAAGCGATTTCTGCCGCATGCTACCTCTAAGGGCTTAGAGCTCTTGCTGGTCCTCACCTTCCCTTGACACCGCTTTCACACACAAACACACTCTGCCCATCTGCCTTTGCCTTGCCTCCCAGCACTCCCAACACACATTCTCAGGCTCAATCTCACTCTCACTCCCGGCACAGGCCACCTCCCAAAAGTGCAAACGTCCAAGCCATTTCTCCCATGCGATAGGCCTAAGGGCTTAGAGCTGTTGCTGGTCCTCACCTTCCCTTGACACCGCTTTCACAGCCAAACACACTCTGCCCATCTGCCTTTGCCTCAACTCCCAGCACTCCCAACACACTCTCACTCTCGGCACAGACCACCTCCCAAAGTGCCAACATCCAAGCGATTTCTGACGCACGCTACATCTAAGGCCTTAGAGCTGCTGCTGGTCCTCACCTTCCCTTGACACCGCTTTCACAGCCAAACACACTCTGCCCATCTACCCGGCTTTGCCTCCCAGCACTCACAACACACATTCTCACTCTCGGCACAAACCACCTCCCAAACTGCAAACACCCAACCGATTTCTGCCGCATGATACATCTAAGGGCTTAGAGCTGTTGCTGGTCCTCACCTTCCCTTGACACCGCTTTCACTGCGAAACTCACTCTGCCCATCTGCCTTTGCCTTGCCTCCCAGCACTCCCAACACACATTCTCACTCTCGGCACAGACCACATCCCAAAGTGCCAACTCCCAAGCGATATCTGACGCACGCTACATGTAAGGGCTTAGAGATGTTGCTGGTCCTCACCTTCCCTTCACACCGCTTTCACAGCCAAATTCACTCTGGCCATCTGCGCTGCCCTTGCCTCCCAGCACTCCCAACACACATTCTCAGTCTCGCTCTCACTCTCACTCCCGGCAGAAACCACCTCCCAAAGTGCAAATGTCCAAGCCATTTCTCCCATACGATAAGCCTAAGGGCTTAGAACTGTTGCTGGTCCTCACCTTCCCTTGACACCGCTTTCACAGCCAAACTCACTCTGGCCATCTGCACTGCCCTTGCATCCCAGCACTCCCAACACACATTCTCAGGCTCAATCTCACTCTCACTCCCGACACAGACCAGCAACCAAAGTGCCAACACCCAAGCCATTTCTTCCATACGATAGGCCTAAGGGCTTCGAGCTGTTGCTGGTCCTCACCTTCCCTTGACACCGCTTTCACAGCCAAACACACTCTGGCCATCTGCCTTTGCCCTGCCTCCCAGCACTCTCAAAACACACTCTCAGGCGCAATCTCACTTTCACTCTCGTCACAGACCACCTCCCAAAGTGCAAACGTCCAAGCGATTTCTGCCGCATGCTACATCTCAGGGCTTAGAGCTCTTGCTGGTCCTCACCTTCCCTTGACACCGCTTTCACAGCCAAACACACTCTGACCATCTACCCTGGCTTTGCCTCCCAGCACTCCCAACAAACATACTCAGGTTCAGTCTCACTCTCACTCCCGGCAGAAACCACCTCCCAAAGTGCAAACGTCCAAGCCATTTCTCCCATACGATAGGCCTAAGGTCTTAGCGCTCTTCCTGGTCCTCACCTTCCCTTCATAGCGCTTTCACAGCCAAACACACTCTGGCCATCTGCTTTTGCCTTGCCTCCCACCACTCTCAAAACACATTCTCAGGCGCACTTTCACTCCCGGCACAGACCACATCCCAAAGTGCCAACACCCAAGCGATTTCTGCCGCATGCTACCTCTAAGGGCTTAGAGCTCTTGCTGGTCCTCACCTTCCCTTGACACCGCTTTCACAGCCAAACTCACTCTGCCCATCTGCCTTTGCCTTGCCTACCAGCACTCCCAACACACATTCTCAGGCTCACTGTCACTCTCACTCCCGGCACAAACCACCTCCCAATGTGCAAACATTAAAGCCATTTCTACCATACGATAGGCCTAAGGGCTTCGAGCTGTTGCTGGTCCTCACCTTCCCTTGACACCGCTTTCACAGCCAAACACACTCTGACCATCTACCCTGGCTTTGCCTCCCAGCACTCCCAACAAACATACTCAGGTTCAGTCTCACTCTCACTCCCGGCAGAAACCACCTCCCAAAGTGCAAACGTCCAAGCCATTTCTCCCATACGATAGGTCTAAGGTCTTAGCGCTCTTCCTGGTCCTCACCTTCCCTTGACACCGCTTTCACAGCCAAACACACTCTGGCCATCTGCTTTTGCCTTGCCTCCCACCACTCTCAAAACACATTCTCAGGTGCACTTTCACTCCCGGCACAGACCACATCCCAAAGTGCCAACACCCAAGCGATTTCTGCCGCATGCTACCTCTAAGGGCTTAGAGCTCTTGCTGGTCCTCACCTTCCCTTGACACCGCTTTCACACACAAACACACTCTGCCCATCTGCCTTTGCCTTGCCTCCCAGCACTCCCAACACACAATCTCATTTTCAATCTCACTCTCACTCCCGGCACAGACCACCTCCCAAAGTGAAAACGTCCAAGCCATTTCTCCCATGCGATAGGCCTAAGGGCTTAGAGCTGTTGCTGGTCCTCACCTTCCCTTGACACCGCTTTCACAGACAAACACACTCTGCCCATCTGCCTTTGCCTCAACTCCCAGCACTCCCAACACACTCTCACTCTCGGCACAGACCACCTCCCAAAGTGCCAACATCCAAGCGATTTCTGACGCACGCTACATCTAAGGCCTTAGAGCTGCTGCTGGTCCTCACCTTCCCTTGACACCGCTTTCACAGCCAAACACACTCTGCCCATCTACCCGGCTTTGCCTCCCAGCACTCACAACACACATTCTCACTCTCGGCACAAACCACCTCCCAAACTGCAAACACCCAACCGATTTCTGCCGCATGATACATCTAAGGGCTTAGAGCTGTTGCTGGTCCTCACCTTCCCTTGACACCGCTTTCACTGCGAAACTCATTCTGCCCATCTGCCTTTGCCTTGCCTCCCAGCACTCCCAACACACATTCTCACTCTCGGCACAGACCACATCCCAAAGTGCCAACTCCCAAGCGATATCTGACGCACGCTACATGTAAGGGCTTAGAGATGTTGCTGGTCCTCACCTTCCCTTCACACCGCTTTCACAGCCAAATTCACTCTGGCCATCTGCGCTGCCCTTGCCTCCCAGCACTCCCAACACACATTCTCAGGCTCGCTCTCACTCTCACTCCCGGCAGAAACCACCTCCCAAAGTGCAAATGTCCAAGCCATTTCTCCCATACGATAAGCCTAAGGGCTTAGAACTGTTGCTGGTCCTCACCTTCCCTTGACACCGCTTTCACAGCCAAACTCACTCTGGCCATCTGCGCTGCCCTTGCCTCCCAGCACTCCCAACACACATTATCAGGCTCAATCTCACTCTCACTCCCGACACAGACCAGCAACCAAAGTACCAACACCCAAGCCATTTCTTCCATACGATAGGCCTAAGGGCTTCAAGCTGTTGCTGGTCCTCACCTTCCCTTGACACCGCTTTCACAGCCAAACACACTCTGGCCATCTGCCTTTGCCCTGCCTCCCAGCACTCTCAAAACACACTCTCAGGCGCAATCTCACTTTCACTCTCGTCACAGACCACCTCCCAAAGTGCAAACGTCCAAGCGATTTCTGCCGCATGCTACATCTCAGGGCTTAGAGCTCTTGCTGGTCCTCACCTTCCCTTGACACCGCTTTCACAGCCAAACACACTCTGACCATCTACCCTGGCTTTGCCTCCCAGCACTCCCAACAAACATACTCAGGTTCAGTCTCACTCTCACTCCCGGCAGAAACCACCTCCCAAAGTGCAAACGTCCAAGCCATTTCTCCCATACGATAGGTCTAAGGTCTTAGCGCTCTTCCTGGTCCTCACCTTCCCTTGACACCGCTTTCACAGCCAAACACACTCTGGCCATCTGCTTTTGCCTTGCCTCCCACCACTCTCAAAACACATTCTCAGGCGCACTTTCACTCCCGTCACAGACCACATCCCAAAGTGCCAACACCCAAGCGATTTCTGCCGCATGCTACCTCTAAGGGCTTAGAGCTCTTGCTGGTCCTCACCTTCCCTTGACACCGCTTTCACAGCCAAACTCACTCTGCCCATCTGCCTTTGCCTTGCCTCCCAGCACTCCCAACACACAATCTCATTTTCAATCTCACTCTCACTCCCGGCACAGACCACCTCCCAAAAGTGCAAACGTCCAAGCCATTTCTCCCATGCGATAGGCCTAAGGGCTTAGAGCTGTTGCTGGTCCTCACCTTCCCTTGACACCGCTTTCACAGACAAACACACTCTGCCCATCTGCCTTTGCCTCAACTCCCAGCACTCCCAACACACTCTCACTCTCGGCACAGACCACCTCCCAAAATGCCAACATCCAAGCGATTTCTGACGCACGCTACATCTAAGGGCTTAGAGCTGTGGCTGGTCCTCACCTTCCCTTCACACCGCTTTCACAGCCAAACACACTCTGCCCATCTGCCTTTGCCTTGCCTCCCAGCACTCCCAACACACATTCTCAGGCTCAATCTCACTCTCACTCCCGGCACAGACCACCTCCCAAAGTGAAAACGTCCAAGCCATTTCTCCCATACGATAGGCCTAAGGGCTTCGAGCTGTTGCTGGTCCTCACCTTCCCTTGACACCTCTTTCAAATACAAACAAACTCTGGCCATATACCCTGACATTGCCTCCCAGCACTCCCAACACACATTCTCAGTCTCGCTCTCACTCTCACTCCCGGCAGAAACCACCTCCCAAAGTGCAAATGTCCATGCCATTTCTCCCATACGATAAGCCTAAGGGCTTAGAACTGTTGCTGGTCCTCACCTTCCCTTGACACCGCTTTCACAGCCAAACTCACTCTGGCCATCTGCACTGCCCTTGCCTCCCAGCACTCCCAACACACATTCTCAGGCTCAATCTCACTCTCACTCCCGACACAGACCAGCAACCAAAGTGCCAACACCCAAGCCATTTCTTCCATACGATAGGCCTAAGGGCTTCGAGCTGTTGCTGGTCCTCACCTTCCCTTGACACCGCTTTCACAGCCAAACACACTCTGGCCATCTGCCTTTGCCCTGCCTCCCAGCACTCTCAAAACACACTCTCAGGCGCAATCTCACTTTCACTCTCGTCACAGACCACCTCCCAAAGTGCAAACGTCCAAGCGATTTCTGCCGCATGCTACATCTCAGGGCTTAGAGCTCTTGCTGGTCCTCACCTTCCCTTGACACCGCTTTCACAGCCAAACACACTCTGACCATCTACCCTGGCTTTGCCTCCCAGCACTCCCAACAAACATACTCAGGTTCAGTCTCACTCTCACTCCCGGCAGAAACCACCTCCCAAAGTGCAAACGTCCAAGCCATTTCTCCCATACGATAGGCCTAAGGGCTTAGCGCTCTTGCTGGTCCTCACCTTCCCTTCATAGCGCTTTCACAGCCAAACACACTCGGGCCATCTGCTTTTGCCTTGCCTCCCACCACTCTCAAAACACATTCTCAGGCGCACTTTCACTCCCGGCACAGACCACATCCCAAAGTGCCAACACCCAAGCGATTTCTGCCGCATGATACATCTAAGGGCTTAGAGCTCTTGCTGGTCCTCACCTTCCCTTGACACCGCTTTCACAGCCAAACTCACTCTGCCCATCTGCCTTTGCCTTGCCTCCCAGCACTCCCAACACACATTCTCAGGCTCAATCTCACTCTCACTCCCGGCACAGACCACCTCCCAAAGTGAAAACGTCCAAGCCATTTCTCCCATGCGATAGGCCTAAGGGCTTAGAGATGTTGCTGGTCTTCACCTTCCCTTGACACCGCTTTCACAGACAAACACACTCTGACCATCTGCCTTTGCCTTGCCTCCCCGCACTCCCAACACACTCTCACTCTCGGCACAGACCACCTCCCAAAGTGCCAAACTCCAAGCCATTTCTGACGCACGCTACATCTAAGGCCTTAGAGCTGCTGCTGGTCCTCACCTTCCCTTGACACCGCTTTCACAGCCAAACACACTCTGCCCATCTACCCGGCTTTGACTCCCAGCACTCACAACACACATTCTCACTCTCGGCACAAACCACCTCCCAAACTGCAAACACCCAACCGATTTCTGCCGCATGATACATCTAAGGGCTTAGAGCTGTTGCTGGTCCTCACCTTCCCTTGACACCGCTTTCACTGCGAAACTCATTCTGCCCATCTGCCTTTGCCTTGCCTCCCAGCACTCCCAACACACATTCTCACTCTCGGCACAGACCACATCCCAAAGTGCCAACTCCCAAGCGATATCTGACGCACGCTACATGTAAGGGCTTAGAGATGTTGCTGGTCCTCACCTTCCCTTCACACCGCTTTCACAGCCAAATTCACTCTGGCCATCTGCGCTGCCCTTGCCTCCCAGCACTCCCAACACACATTCTCAGGCTCGCTCTCACTCTCACTCCCGGCAGAAACCACCTCCCAAAGTGCAAATGTCCAAGCCATTTCTCCCATACGATAAGCCTAAGGGCTTAGAACTGTTGCTGGTCCTCACCTTCCCTTGACACCGCTTTCACAGCCAAACTCACTCTGGCCATGTGCACTGCCCTTGCCTCCCAGCACTCCCAACACACATTATCAGGCTCAATCTCACTCTCACTCCCGACACAGACCAGCAACCAAAGTGCCAACACCCAAGCCATTTCTTCCATACGATAGGCCTAAGGGCTTCGAGCTGTTGCTGGTCCTCACCTTCCCTTGACACCGCTTTCACAGCCAAACACACTCTGGCCATCTGCCTTTGCCCTGCCTCCCAGCACTCTCAAAACACACTCTCAGGCGCAATCTCACTTTCACTCTCGTCACAGACCACCTCCCAAAGTGCAAACGTCCAAGCGATTTCTGCCGCATGCTACATCTCAGGGCTTAGAGCTCTTGCTGGTCCTCACCTTCCCTTGACACCGCTTTCACAGCCAAACACACTCTGACCATCTACCCTGGCTTTGCCTCCCAGCACTCCCAACAAACATACTCAGGTTCAGTCTCACTCTCACTCCCGGCAGAAACCACCTCCCAAAGTGCAAACGTCCAAGCCATTTCTCCCATACGATAGGTCTAAGGTCTTAGCGCTCTTCCTGGTCCTCACCTTCCCTTGACACCGCTTTCACAGCCAAACACACTCTGGCCATCTGCTTTTGCCTTGCCTCCCACCACTCTCAAAACACATTCTCAGGCGCACTTTCACTCCCGTCACAGACCACATCCCAAAGTGCCAACACCCAAGCGATTTCTGCCGCATGCTACCTCTAAGGGCTTAGAGCTCTTGCTGGTCCTCACCTTCCCTTGACACCGCTTTCACAGCCAAACTCACTCTGCCCATCTGCCTTTGCCTTGCCTCCCAGCACTCCCAACACACATTCTCAGGCTCACTGTCACTCTCACTCCCGGCACAAACCACCTCCCAATGTGCAAACATTAAAGCCATTTCTCCCATACGATAGGCCTAAGGGCTTCGAGCTGTTGCTGGTCCTCACCTTCCCTTGACACCGCTTTCACAGCCAAACACACTCTGCCCATCTGCCTTTGCCTTGCCTCCCAGCACTCCCAACACACAATCTCAGGCTCAATCTCACTCTCACTCCCGGCACAGACCACCTCCCAAAGTGAAAACGTCCAAGCCATTTCTCCCATGCGATAGGCCTAAGGGCTTAGAGATGTTGCTGGTCTTCACCTTCCCTTGACACCGCTTTCACAGACAAACACACTCTGGCCATCTGCCTTTGCCTCAACTCCCAGCACTCCCAACACACTCTCACTCTCGGCACAGACCACCTCCCAAAGTGCCAAACTCCAAGCCATTTCTGACGCACGCTACATCTAAGGCCTTAGAGCTGCTGCTGGTCCTCACCTTCCCTTGACACCGCTTTCACAGCCAAACACACTCTGCCCATCTACCCGGCTTTGCCTCCCAGCACTCACAACACACATTCTCACTCTCGGCACAAACCACCTCCCAAACTGCAAACACCCAACCGATTTCTGCCGCATGATACATCTAAGGGCTTAGAGCTGTTGCTGGTCCTCACCTTCCCTTGACACCGCTTTCACTGCGAAACTCATTCTGCCCATCTGCCTTTGCCTTGCCTCCCAGCACTCCCAACACACATTCTCACTCTCGGCACAGACCACATCCCAAAGTGCCAACTCCCAAGCGATATCTGACGCACGCTACATCTAAGGGCTTAGAGATGTTGCTGGTCCTCACCTTCCCTTCACACCGCTTTCACAGCCAAATTCACTCTGGCCATCTGCGCTGCCCTTGCCTCCCAGCACTCCCAACACACATTCTCAGTCTCGCTCTCACTCTCACTCCCGGCAGAAACCACCTCCCAAAGTGCAAATGTCCAAGCCATTTCTCCCATACGATAAGCCTAAGGGCTTAGAACTGTTGCTGGTCCTCACCTTCCCTTGACACCGCTTTCACAGCCAAACTCACTCTGGCCATCTGCGCTGCCCTTGCCTCCCAGCACTCCCAACACACATTCTCAGGCTCAATCTCACTCTCACTCCCGACACAGACCAGCAACCAAAGTGCCAACACCCAAGCCATTTCTTCCATACGATAGGCCTAAGGGCTTCGAGCTGTTGCTGGTCCTCACCTTCCCTTGACACCGCTTTCACAGCCAAACACACTCTGGCCATCTGCCTTTGCCCTGCCTCCCAGCACTCTCAAAACACACTCTCAGGCGCAATCTCACTTTCACTCTCGTCACAGACCACCTCCCAAAGTGCAAACGTCCAAGCGATTTCTGCCGCATGCTACATCTCAGGGCTTAGAGCTCTTGCTGGTCCTCACCTTCCCTTGACACCGCTTTCACAGCCAAACACACTCTGACCATCTACCCTGGCTTTGCCTCCCAGCACTCCCAACAAACATACTCAGGTTCAGTCTCACTCTCACTCCCGGCAGAAACCACCTCCCAAAGTGCAAACGTCCAAGCCATTTCTCCCATACGATAGGTCTAAGGTCTTAGCGCTCTTCCTGGTCCTCACCTTCCCTTGAGACCGCTTTCACAGCCAAACACACTCTGGCCATCTGCTTTTGCCTTGCCTCCCACCACTCTCAAAACACATTCTCAGGCGCACTTTCACTCCCGGCACAGACCACATCCCAAAGTGCCAACACCCAAGCGATTTCTGCCGCATGCTACCTCTAAGGGCTTAGAGCTCTTGCTGGTCCTCACCTTCCCTTGACACCGCTTTCACACACAAACACACTCTGCCCATCTGCCTTTGCCTTGCCTCCCAGCACTCCCAACACACAATCTCATTTTCAATCTCACTCTCACTCCCGGCACAGACCACCTCCCAAAAGTGCAAACGTCCAAGCCATTTCTCCCATGCGATAGGCCTAAGGGCTTAGAGCTGTTGCTGGTCCTCACCTTCCCTTGACACCGCTTTCACAGCCAAACACACTCTGCCCATCTGCCTTTGCCTCAACTCCCAGCACTCCCAACACACTCTCACTCTCGGCACAGACCACCTCCCAAAGTGCCAACATCCAAGCGATTTCTGACGCACGCTACATCTAAGGCCTTAGAGCTGCTGCTGGTCCTCACCTTCCCTTGACACCGCTTTCACAGCCAAACACACTCTGCCCATCTACCCGGCTTTGCCTCCCAGCACTCACAACACACATTCTCACTCTCGGCACAAACCACCTCCCAAACTGCAAACACCCAACCGATTTCTGCCGCATGATACATCTAAGGGCTTAGAGCTGTTGCTGGTCCTCACCTTCCCTTGACACCGCTTTCACTGCGAAACTCATTCTGCCCATCTGCCTTTGCCTTGCCTCCCAGCACTCCCAACACACATTCTCACTCTCGGCACAGACCACATCCCAAAGTGCCAACTCCCAAGCGATATCTGACGCACGCTACATGTAAGGGCTTAGAGATGTTGCTGGTCCTCACCTTCCCTTCACACCGCTTTCACAGCCAAATTCACTCTGGCCATCTGCGCTGCCCTTGCCTCCCAGCACTCCCAACACACATTCTCAGTCTCGCTCTCACTCTCACTCCCGGCAGAAACCACCTCCCAAAGTGCAAATGTCCAAGCCATTTCTCCCATACGATAAGCCTAAGGGCTTAGAACTGTTGCTGGTCCTCACCTTCCCTTGACACCGCTTTCACAGCCAAACTCACTCTGCCCATCTGCGCTGCCCTTGCCTCCCAGCACTCCCAACACACATTATCAGGCTCAATCTCACTCTCACTCCCGACACAGACCAGCAACCAAAGTACCAACAGCCAAGCCATTTCTTCCATACGATAGGCCTAAGGGCTTCAAGCTGTTGCTGGTCCTCACCTTCCCTTGACACCGCTTTCACAGCCAAACACACTCTGGCCATCTGCCTTTGCCCTGCCTCCCAGCACTCTCAAAACACACTCTCAGGCGCAATCTCACTTTCACTCTCGTCACAGACCACCTCCCAAAGTGCAAACGTCCAAGCGATTTCTGCCGCATGCTACATCTCAGGGCTTAGAGCTCTTGCTGGTCCTCACCTTCCCTTGACACCGCTTTCACAGCCAAACACACTCTGACCATCTACCCTGGCTTTGCCTCCCAGCACTCCCAACAAACATACTCAGGTTCAGTCTCACTCTCACTCCCGGCAGAAACCACCTCCCAAAGTGAAAACGTCCAAGCCATTTCTCCCATACGATAGGTCTAAGGTCTTAGCGCTCTTCCTGGTCCTCACCTTCCCTTGACACCGCTTTCACAGCCAAACACACTCTGGCCATCTGCTTTTGCCTTGCCTCCCACCACTCTCAAAACACATTCTCAGGCGCACTTTCACTCCCGGCACAGACCACATCCCAAAGTGCCAACACCCAAGCGATTTCTGCCGCATGCTACCTCTAAGGGCTTAGAGCTCTTGCTGGTCCTCACCTTCCCTTGACACCGCTTTCACAGCCAAACTCACTCTGCCCATCTGCCTTTGCCTTGCCTCCCAGCACTCCCAACACACAATCTCATTTTCAATCTCACTCTCACTCCCGGCACAGACCACCTCCCAAAAGTGCAAACGTCCAAGCCATTTCTCCCATGCGATAGGCCTAAGGGCTTAGAGCTGTTGCTGGTCCTCACCTTCCCTTGACACCGCTTTCACAGCCAAACACACTCTGCCCATCTGCCTTTGCCTCAACTCCCAGCACTCCCAACACACTCTCACTCTCGGCACAGACCACCTCCCAAAGTGCCAACATCCAAGCGATTTCTGACGCACGCTACATCTAAGGGCTTAGAGCTGTGGCTGGTCCTCACCTTCCCTTGACACCGCTTTCACAGCCAAACACACTCTGCCCATCTGCCTTTGCCCTGCCTCCCAGCACTCCCAACACACATTCTCAGGCTCAATCTCACTCTCACTCCCGGCACAGACCACCTCCCAAAGTGAAAACGTCCAAGCCATTTCTCCCATACGATAGGCCTAAGGGCTTCGAGCTGTTGCTGGTCCTCACCTTCCCTTGACACCGCTTTCACAGCCAAACACACTCTGCCCATCTGCCTTTGCCTTGCCTCCCAGCACTCCCAACACACATTCTCAGGCTCAATCTCACTCTCACTCCCGGCACAGGCCACCTCCCAAAAGTGCAAACGTCCAAGCCATTTCTCCCATGCGATAGGCCTAAGGGCTTAGAGCTGTTGCTGGTCCTCACCTTCCCTTCACACCGCTTTCACAGCCAAACACACTCTGCCCATCTGCCTTTGCCTCAACTCCCAGCACTCCCAACACACTCTCACTCTCGGCACAGACCATCTCCCAAAGTGCCAACATCCAAGCAATTTCTGACGCACGCTACATCTAAGGGCTTAGAGCTGCTGCTGGTCCTCACCTTCCCTTGACACCGCTTTCACAGCCAAACACACTCTGCCCATCTACCCGGCTTTGCCTCCCAGCACTCACAACACACATTCTCACTCTCGGCACAAACCACCTCCCAAACTGCAAACACCCAACCGATTTCTGCCGCATGATACATCTAAGGGCTTAGAGCTGTTGCTGGTCCTCACCTTCCCTTGACACCGCTTTCACTGCGAAACTCATTCTGCCCATCTGCCTTTGCCTTGCCTCCCAGCACTCCCAACACACATTCTCACTCTCGGCACAGACCACATCCCAAAGTGCCAACTCCCAAGCGATATCTGACGCACGCTACATGTAAGGGCTTAGAGATGTTGCTGGTCCTCACCTTCCCTTCACACCGCTTTCACAGCCAAATTCACTCTGGCCATCTGCGCTGCCCTTGCCTCCCAGCACTCCCAACACACATTCTCAGTCTCGCTCTCACTCTCACTCCCGGCAGAAACCACCTCCCAAAGTGCAAATGTCCAAGCCATTTCTCCCATACGATAAGCCTAAGGGCTTAGAACTGTTGCTGGTCCTCACCTTCCCTTGACACCGCTTTCACAGCCAAACTCACTCTGGCCATCTGCACTGCCCTTGCCTCCCAGCACTCCCAACACACATTCTCAGGCTCAATCTCACTCTCACTCCCGACACAGACCAGCAACCAAAGTGCCAACAGCCAAGCCATTTCTTCCATACGATAGGCCTAAGGGCTTCGAGCTGTTGCTGGTCCTCACCTTCCCTTGACACCGCTTTCACAGCCAAACACACTCTGGCCATCTGCCTTTGCCCTGCCTCCCAGCACTCTCAAAACACACTCTCAGGCGCAATCTCACTTTCACTCTCGTCACAGACCACCTCCCAAAGTGCAAACGTCCAAGCGATTTCTGCCGCATGCTACATCTCAGGGCTTAGAGCTCTTGCTGGTCCTCACCTTCCCTTCACACCGCTTTCACAGCCAAACACACTCTGACCATCTACCCTGGCTTTGCCTCCCAGCACTCCCAACAAACATACTCAGGTTCAGTCTCACTCTCACTCCCGGCAGAAACCACCTCCCAAAGTGCAAACGTCCAAGCCATTTCTCCCATACGATAGGCCTAAGGGCTTAGCGCTCTTGCTGGTCCTCACCTTCCCTTCATAGCACTTTCACAGCCAAACACACTCGGGCCATCTGCTTTTGCCTTGCCTCCCACCACTCTCAAAACACATTCTCAGGCGCACTTTCACTCCCGGCACAGACCACACCCCAAAGTGCCAACACCCAAGCGATTTCTGCCGCATGCTACCTCTAAGGGCTTAGAGCTCTTGCTGGTCCTCACCTTCCCTTGACACCGCTTTCACAGCCAAACTCACTCTGCCCATCTGCCTTTGCCTTGCCTCCCAGCACTCCCAACACACATTCTCAGGCTCACTGTCACTCTCACTCCCGGCACAAACCACCTCCCAATGTGCAAACATTAAAGCCATTTCTCCCATACGATAGGCCTAAGGGCTTCGAGCTGTTGCTAGTCCTCACCTTCCCTTGACACCGCTTTCACAGCCAAACTCACTCTGCCCATCTGCCTTTGCCTTGCCTCCCAGCACTCCCAACACACACTCTCAGGCTCAATCTCACTCTCACTCCCGGCACAGACCACCTCCCAAAGTGAAAACGTCCAAGCCATTTCTCCCATACGATAGGCCTAAGGGCTTAGAGATGTTGCTGGTCTTCACCTTCCCTTGACACCGCTTTAACAGCCAAACTCACTCTGCCCATCTGCCTTTGCCTTGCCTCCCAGCACTCCCAACACACAATCTCATTTTCAATCTCACTCTCACTCCCGGCACAGACCACCTCCCAAAAGTGCAAACGTCCAAGCCATTTCTCCCATGCGATAGGCCTAAGGGCTTAGAGCTGTTGCTGGTCCTCACCTTCCCTTGACACCGCTTTCACAGACAAACACACTCTGCCCATCTGCCTTTGCCTCAACTCCCAGCACTCCCAACACACTCTCACTCTCGGCACAGACCACCTCCCAAAGTGCCAACATCCAAGCGATTTCTGACGCACGCTACATCTAAGGGCTTAGAGCTGTTGCTGGTCCTCACCTTCCCTTGAAACCGCTTTCACAGCCAAACACACTCTGCCCATCTGCCTTTGCCTTGCCTCCCAGCACTCCCAACACACATTCTCAGGCTCAATCTCACTCTCACTCCTGGCACAGACCACCTCCCAAAGTGAAAACGTCCAAGCCATTTCTCCCATGCGATAGGCCTAAGGGCTTAGAGCTGTTGCTGGTCCTCACCTTCCCTTGACACCGCTTTCACAGACAAACACACTCTGCCCATCTGCCTTTGCCTCAACTCCCAGCACTCCCAACACACTCTCACTCTCGGCACAGACCACCTCCCAAAGTGCCAACATCCAAGCGATTTCTGACGCACGCTACATCTAAGGGCTTAGAGCTGCTGCTGGTCCTCACCTTCCCTTGACACCGCTTTCACAGCCAAACACACTCTGCCCATCTACCCGGCTTTGCCTCCCAGCACTCACAACACACATTCTCACTCTCGGCACAAACCACCTCCCAAACTGCAAACACCCAACCGATTTCTGCCGCATGATACATCTAAGGGCTTAGAGCTGTTGCTGGTCCTCACCTTCCCTTGACACCGCTTTCACTGCGAAACTCACTCTGCCCATCTGCCTTTGCCTTGCCTCCCAGCACTCCAAACACACATTCTCAGGCTCACTCTCACTCTCAATCCCGGCAGAAACCACCTCCCAAAGTGCAAATATCCAAGCCATTTCTCCCATACAATAGGCCTAAGGGCTTAGAGATGTTGCTGGTCTTCACCTTCCCTTGACACCGCTTTCACAGACAAACACACTCTGGCCATCTGCTTTTGCCTTGCCTCCCAGCACTCCCAACACACATTCTCACTCTCGGCACAAACCACATCCCAAAGTGCCAACTCCCAAGCGATAGCTGACGCACGCTACATGTAAGGGCTTAGAGATGTTGCTGGTCCTCACCTTCCCTTCACACCGCTTTCACAGCCAAATTCACTCTGGCCATCTGCGCTGCCCTTGCCTCCCAGCACTCCCAACACACATTCTCAGGCTCGCTCTCACCCTCACTCCCGGCAGAAACCACCTCCCAAAGTGCAAATGTCCAAGCCATTTCTCCCATACGATAAGCCTAAGGGCTTAGAACTGTTGCTGGTCCTCACCTTCCCTTGACACCGCTTTCACAGCCAAACACACTCTGGCCATCTGCCTTTGCCCTGCCTCCCAGCACTCTCAAAACACACTCTCAGGCGCAATCTCACTTTCACTCTCGTCACAGACCACCTCCCAAAGTGCAAACGTCCAAGCGATTTCTGCCGCATGCTACATCTCAGGGCTTAGAGCTCTTGCTGGTCCTCACCTTCCCTTGACACCGCTTTCACAGCCAAACACACTGTGACCATCTACCCTGGCTTTGCCTCCCAGCACTCCCAACAAACATACTCAGGTTCAGTCTCACTCTCACTCCCGGCAGAAACCACCTCCCAAAGTGCAAACGTCCAAGCCATTTCTCCCATACGATAGGTCTAAGGTCTTAGCGCTCTTCCTGGTCCTCACCTTCCCTTGACACCGCTTTCACAGCCAAACACACTCTGGCCATCTGCTTTTGCCTTGCCTCCCACCACTCTCAAAACACATTCTCAGGCGCACTTTCACTCCCGGCACAGACCACATCCCAAAGTGCCAACACCCAAGCGATTTCTGCCGCATGCTACCTCTAAGGGCTTAGAGCTCTTGCTGGTCCTCACCTTCCCTTGACACCGCTTTCACAGCCAAACTCACTCTGCCCATCTGCCTTTGCCTTGCCTCCCAGCACTCCCAACACACAATCTCATTTTCAATCTCACTCTCACTCCCGGCACAGACCACCTCCCAAAAGTGCAAACGTCCAAGCCATTTCTCCCATGCGATAGGCCTAAGGGCTTAGAGCTGTTGCTGGTCCTCACCTTCCCTTGACACCGCTTTCACAGACAAACACACTCTGCCCATCTGCCTTTGCCTCAACTCCCAGCACTCCCAACACACTCTCACTCTCGGCACAGACCACCTCCCAAAATGCCAACATCCAAGCGATTTCTGACGCACGCTACATCTAAGGGCTTAGAGCTGTGGCTGGTCCTCACCTTCCCTTGACACCGCTTTCACAGCCAAACACACTCTGCCCATCTGCCTTTGCCCTGCCTCCCAGCACTCCCAACACACATTCTCAGGCTCAATCTCACTCTCACTCCCGGCACAGACCACCTCCCAAAGTGAAAACGTCCAAGCCATTTCTCCCATACGATAGGCCTAAGGGCTTCGAGCTGTTGCTGGTCCTCACCTTCCCTTGACACCTCTTTCAAATACAAACAAACTCTGGCCATATACCCTGACATTGCCTCCCAGCACTCCCAACACACATTCTCAGGCTCAATCTCACTCTCACTCCCGGCACAGGCCACCTCCCAAAAGTGCAAACGTCCAAGCCATTTCTCCCATGCGATAGGCCTAAGGGCTTAGAGCTGTTGCTGGTCCTCACCTTCCCTTGACACCGCTTTCACAGCCAAACACACTCTGCCCATCTGCCTTTGCCTCAACTCCCAGCACTCCCAACACACTCTCACTCTCGGCACAGACCACCTCCCAAAGTGCCAACATCCAAGCGATTTCTGACGCACGCTACATCTAAGGCCTTAGAGCTGCTGCTGGTCCTCACCTTCCCTTGACACCGCTTTCACAGCCAAACACACTCTGCCCATCTACCCGGCTTTGCCTCCCAGCACTCACAACACACATTCTCACTCTCGGCACAAACCACCTCCCAAACTGCAAACACCCAACCGATTTCTGCCGCATGATACATCTAAGGGCTTAGAGCTGTTGCTGGTCCTCACCTTCCCTTGACACCGCTTTCACTGCGAAACTCACTCTGCCCATCTGCCTTTGCCTTGCCTCCCAGCACTCCCAACACACATTCTCACTCTCGGCACAGACCACATCCCAAAGTGCCAACTCCCAAGCGATATCTGACGCACGCTACATGTAAGGGCTTAGAGATGTTGCTGGTCCTCACCTTCCCTTCACACCGCTTTCACAGCCAAATTCACTCTGGCCATCTGCGCTGCCCTTGCCTCCCAGCACTCCCAACACACATTCTCAGTCTCGCTCTCACTCTCACTCCCGGCAGAAACCACCTCCCAAAGTGCAAATGTCCAAGCCATTTCTCCCATACGATAAGCCTAAGGGCTTAGAACTGTTGCTGGTCCTCACCTTCCCTTGACACCGCTTTCACAGCCAAACTCACTCTGGCCATCTGCACTGCCCTTGCCTCCCAGCACTCCCAACACACATTCTCAGGCTCAATCTCACTCTCACTCCCGACACAGACCAGCAACCAAAGTGCCAACACCCAAGCCATTTCTTCCATACGATAGGCCTAAGGGCTTCGAGCTGTTGCTGGTCCTCACCTTCCCTTGACACCGCTTTCACAGTCAAACACACTCTGGCCATCTGCCTTTGCCCTGCCTCCCAGCACTCTCAAAACACACTCTCAGGCGCAATCTCACTTTCACTCTCGTCACAGACCACCTCCCAAAGTGCAAACGTCCAAGCGATTTCTGCCGCATGCTACATCTCAGGGCTTAGAGCTCTTGCTGGTCCTCACCTTCCCTTGACACCGCTTTCACAGCCAAACACACTCTGACCATCTACCCTGGCTTTGCCTCCCAGCACTCCCAACAAACATACTCAGGTTCAGTCTCACTCTCACTCCCGGCAGAAACCACCTCCCAAAGTGCAAACGTCCAAGCCATTTCTCCCATACGATAGGCCTAAGGGCTTAGCGCTCTTGCTGGTCCTCACCTTCCCTTCATAGCGCTTTCACAGCCAAACACACTCGGGCCATCTGCTTTTGCCTTGCCTCCCACCACTCTCAAAACACATTCTCAGGCGCACTTTCACTCCCGGCACAGACCACATCCCAAAGTGCCAACACCCAAGCGATTTCTGCCGCATGCTACCTCTAAGGGCTTAGAGCTCTTGCTGGTCCTCACCTTCCCTTGACACCGCTTTCACAGCCAAACTCACTCTGCCCATCTGCCTTTGCCTTGCCTCCCAGCACTCCCAACACACATTCTCAGGCTCACTGTCACTCTCACTCCCGGCACAAACCACCTCCCAATGTGCAAACATTAAAGCCATTTCTCCCATACGATAGGCCTAAGGGCTTCGAGCTGTTGCTGGTCCTCACCTTCCCTTGACACCGCTTTCACAGCCAAACTCACTCTGCCCATCTGCCTTTGCCTTGCCTCCCAGCACTCCCAACACACACTCTCAGGCTCAATCTCACTCTCACTCCCGGCACAGACCACCTCCCAAAGTGAAAACGTCCAAGCCATTTCTCCCATACGATAGGCCTAAGGGCTTAGAGATGTTGCTGGTCTTCACCTTCCCTTGACACCGCTTTCACAGACAAACACACTCTGGCCATCTGCCTTTGCCTTGCCTCCCCGCACTCCCAACACACTCTCACTCTCGGCACAGACCACCTCCCAAAGTGCCAAACTCCAAGCCATTTCTGACGCACGCTACATCTATGGGCTTAGAGCTGCTGCTGGTCCTCACCTTCCCTTGACACCGCTTTCACAGCCAAACACACTCTGCCCATCTACCCGGCTTTGCCTCCCAGCACTCACAACACACATTCTCACTCTCGGCACAAACCACCTCCCAAACTGCAAACACCCAACCGATTTCTGCCGCATGATACATCTAAGGGCTTAGAGCTGTTGCTGGTCCTCACCTTCCCTTGACACCGCTTTCACTGCGAAACTCACTCTGCCCATCTGCCTTTGCCTTGCCTCCCAGCACTCCCAACACACATTCTCACTCTCGGCACAGACCACATCCCAAAGTGCCAACTCCCAAGCGATATCTGACGCACGCTACATGTAAGGGCTTAGAGATGTTGCTGGTCCTCACCTTCCCTTCACACCGCTTTCACAGCCAAATTCACTCTGGCCATCTGCGCTGCCCTTGCCTCCCAGCACTCCCAACACACATTCTCAGTCTCGCTCTCACTCTCACTCCCGGCAGAAACCACCTCCCAAAGTGCAAATGTCCAAGCCATTTCTCCCATACGATAAGCCTAAGGGCTTAGAACTGTTGCTGGTCCTCACCTTCCCTTGACACCGCTTTCACAGCCAAACTCACTCTGGCCATCTGCGCTGCCCTTGCCTCCCAGCACTCCCAACACACATTATCAGGCTCAATCTCACTCTCACTCCCGACACAGACCAGCAACCAAAGTGCCAACAGCCAAGCCATTTCTTCCATATGATAGGCCTAAGGGCTTCGAGCTGTTGCTGGTCCTCACCTTCCCTTGACACCGCTTTCACAGCCAAACACACTCTGGCCATCTGCCTTTGCCCTGCCTCCCAGCACTCTCAAAACACACTCTCAGGCGCAATCTCACTTTCACTCTCGTCACAGACCACCTCCCAAAGTGCAAACGTCCAAGCGATTTCTGCCGCATGCTACATCTCAGGGCTTAGAGCTCTTGCTGGTCCTCACCTTCCCTTGACACCGCTTTCACAGCCAAACACACTCTGACCATCTACCCTGGCTTTGCCTCCCAGCACTCCCAACAAACATACTCAGGTTCAGTCTCACTCTCACTCCCGGCAGAAACCACCTCCCAAAGTGCAAACGTCCAAGCCATTTCTCCCATACGATAGGTCTAAGGTCTTAGCGCTCTTCCTGGTCCTCACCTTCCCTTGACACCGCTTTCACAGCCAAACACACTCTGGCCATCTGCTTTTGCCTTGCCTCCCACCACTCTCAAAACACATTCTCAGGCGCACTTTCACTCCCGGCACAGACCACATCCCAAAGTGCCAACACCCAAGCGATTTCTGCCGCATGCTACCTCTAAGGGCTTAGAGCTCTTGCTGGTCCTCACCTTCCCTTGACACCGCTTTCACACACAAACACACTCTGCCCATCTGCCTTTGCCTTGCCTCCCAGCACTCCCAACACACAATCTCATTTTCAATCTCACTCTCACTCCCGGCACAGACCACCTCCCAAAAGTGCAAACGTCCAAGCCATTTCTCCCATGCGATAGGCCTAAGGGCTTAGAGCTGTTGCTGGTCCTCACCTTCCCTTGACACCGCTTTCACAGACAAACACACTCTGCCCATCTGCCTTTGCCTCAACTCCCAGCACTCCCAACACACTCTCACTCTCGGCACAGACCACCTCCCAAAATGCCAACATCCAAGCGATTTCTGACGCACGCTACATCTAAGGGCTTAGAGCTGTGGCTGGTCCTCACCTTCCCTTCACACCGCTTTCACAGCCAAACACACTCTGCCCATCTGCCTTTGCCCTGCCTCCCAGCACTCCCAACACACATTCTCAGGCTCAATCTCACTCTCACTCCCGGCACAGACCACCTCCCAAAGTGAAAACGTCCAAGCCATTTCTCCCATACGATAGGCCTAAGGGCTTCGAGCTGTTGCTGGTCCTCACCTTCCCTTGACACCTCTTTCAAATACAAACAAACTCTGGCCATATACCCTGACATTGCCTCCCAGCACTCCCAACACACATTCTCAGGCTCAATCTCACTCTCACTCCCGGCACAGGCCACCTCCCAAAAGTGCAAACGTCCAAGCCATTTCTCCCATGCGATAGGCCTAAGGGCTTAGAGCTGTTGCTGGTCCTCACCTTCCCTTGACACCGCTTTCACAGCCAAACACACTCTGCCCATCTGCCTTTGCCTCAACTCCCAGCACTCCCAACACACTCTCACTCTCGGCACAGACCACCTCCCAAAGTGCCAACATCCAAGCGATTTCTGACGCACGCTACATCTAAGGCCTTAGAGCTGCTGCTGGTCCTCACCTTCCCTTGACACCGCTTTCACAGCCAAACACACTCTGCCCATCTACCCGGCTTTGCCTCCCAGCACTCACAACACACATTCTCACTCTCGGCACAAACCACCTCCCAAACTGCAAACACCCAACCGATTTCTGCCGCATGATACATCTAAGGGCTTAGAGCTGTTGCTGGTCCTCACCTTCCCTTGACACCGCTTTCACTGCGAAACTCACTCTGCCCATCTGCCTTTGCCTTGCCTCCCAGCACTCCCAACACACATTCTCACTCTCGGCACAGACCACATCCCAAAGTGCCAACTCCCAAGCGATATCTGACGCACGCTACATGTAAGGGCTTAGAGATGTTGCTGGTCCTCACCTTCCCTTCACACCGCTTTCACAGCCAAATTCACTCTGGCCATCTGCGCTGCCCTTGCCTCCCAGCACTCCCAACACACATTCTCAGTCTCGCTCTCACTCTCACTCCCGGCAGAAACCACCTCCCAAAGTGCAAATGTCCAAGCCATTTCTCCCATACGATAAGCCTAAGGGCTTAGAACTGTTGCTGGTCCTCACCTTCCCTTGACACCGCTTTCACAGCCAAACTCACTCTGGCCATCTGCACTGCCCTTGCCTCCCAGCACTCCCAACACACATTCTCAGGCTCAATCTCACTCTCACTCCCGACACAGACCAGCAACCAAAGTGCCAACACCCAAGCCATTTCTTCCATACGATAGGCCTAAGGGCTTCGAGCTGTTGCTGGTCCTCACCTTCCCTTGACACCGCTTTCACAGTCAAACACACTCTGGCCATCTGCCTTTGCCCTGCCTCCCAGCACTCTCAAAACACACTCTCAGGCGCAATCTCACTTTCACTCTCGTCACAGACCACCTCCCAAAGTGCAAACGTCCAAGCGATTTCTGCCGCATGCTACATCTCAGGGCTTAGAGCTCTTGCTGGTCCTCACCTTCCCTTCACACCGCTTTCACAGCCAAACACACTCTGACCATCTACCCTGGCTTTGCCTCCCAGCACTCCCAACAAACATACTCAGGTTCAGTCTCACTCTCACTCCCGGCAGAAACCACCTCCCAAAGTGCAAACGTCCAAGCCATTTCTCCCATACGATAGGCCTAAGGGCTTAGCGCTCTTGCTGGTCCTCACCTTCCCTTCATAGCGCTTTCACAGCCAAACACACTCGGGCCATCTGCTTTTGCCTTGCCTCCCACCACTCTCAAAACACATTCTCAGGCGCACTTTCACTCCCGGCACAGACCACATCCCAAAGTGCCAACACCCAAGCGATTTCTGCCGCATGCTACCTCTAAGGGCTTAGAGCTCTTGCTGGTCCTCACCTTCCCTTCACACCGCTTTCACAGCCAAACTCACTCTGCCCATCTGCCTTTGCCTTGCCTCCCAGCACTCCCAACACACATTCTCAGGCTCACTGTCACTCTCACTCCCGGCACAAACCACCTCCCAATGTGCAAACATTAAAGCCATTTCTCCCATACGATAGGCCTAAGGGCTTCGAGCTGTTGCTGGTCCTCACCTTCCCTTGACACCGCTTTCACAGCCAAACTCACTCTGCCCATCTGCCTTTGCCTTGCCTCCCAGCACTCCCAACACACACTCTCAGGCTCAATCTCACTCTCACTCCCGGCACAGACCACCTCCCAAAGTGAAAACGTCCAAGCCATTTCTCCCATACGATAGGCCTAAGGGCTTAGAGATGTTGCTGGTCTTCACCTTCCCTTGACACCGCTTTCACAGACAAACACACTCTGGCCATCTGCCTTTGCCTTGCCTCCCCGCACTCCCAACACACTCTCACTCTCGGCACAGACCACCTCCCAAAGTGCCAAACTCCAAGCCATTTCTGACGCACGCTACATCTATGGGCTTAGAGCTGCTGCTGGTCCTCACCTTCCCTTGACACCGCTTTCACAGCCAAACACACTCTGCCCATCTACCCGGCTTTGCCTCCCAGCACTCACAACACACATTCTCACTCTCGGCACAAACCACCTCCCAAACTGCAAACACCCAACCGATTTCTGCCGCATGATACATCTAAGGGCTTAGAGCTGTTGCTGGTCCTCACCTTCCCTTGACACCGCTTTCACTGCGAAACTCACTCTGCCCATCTGCCTTTGCCTTGCCTCCCAGCACTCCCAACACACATTCTCACTCTCGGCACAGACCACATCCCAAAGTGCCAACTCCCAAGCGATATCTGACGCACGCTACATGTAAGGGCTTAGAGATGTTGCTGGTCCTCACCTTCCCTTCACACCGCTTTCACAGCCAAATTCACTCTGGCCATCTGCGCTGCCCTTGCCTCCCAGCACTCCCAACACACATTCTCAGTCTCGCTCTCACTCTCACTCCCGGCAGAAACCACCTCCCAAAGTGCAAATGTCCAAGCCATTTCTCCCATACGATAAGCCTAAGGGCTTAGAACTGTTGCTGGTCCTCACCTTCCCTTGACACCGCTTTCACAGCCAAACTCACTCTGGCCATCTGCGCTGCCCTTGCCTCCCAGCACTCCCAACACACATTATCAGGCTCAATCTCACTCTCACTCCCGACACAGACCAGCAACCAAAGTGCCAACACCCAAGCCATTTCTTCCATACGATAGGCCTAAGGGCTTCGAGCTGTTGCTGGTCCTCACCTTCCCTTGACACCGCTTTCACAGCCAAACACACTCTGGCCATCTGCCTTTGCCCTGCCTCCCAGCACTCTCAAAACACACTCTCAGGCGCAATCTCACTTTCACTCTCGTCACAGACCACCTCCCAAAGTGCAAACGTCCAAGCGATTTCTGCCGCATGCTACATCTCAGGGCTTAGAGCTCTTGCTGGTCCTCACCTTCCCTTGACACCGCTTTCACAGCCAAACACACTGTGACCATCTACCCTGGCTTTGCCTCCCAGCACTCCCAACAAACATACTCAGGTTCAGTCTCACTCTCACTCCCGGCAGAAACCACCTCCCAAAGTGCAAACGTCCAAGCCATTTCTCCCATACGATAGGTCTAAGGTCTTAGCGCTCTTCCTGGTCCTCACCTTCCCTTGACACCGCTTTCACAGCCAAACACACTCTGGCCATCTGCTTTTGCCTTGCCTCCCACCACTCTCAAAACACATTCTCAGGCGCACTTTCACTCCCGGCACAGACCACATCCCAAAGTGCCAACACCCAAGCGATTTCTGCCGCATGCTACCTCTAAGGGCTTAGAGCTCTTGCTGGTCCTCACCTTCCCTTGACACCACTTTCACACACAAACACACTCTGCCCATCTGCCTTTGCCTTGCCTCCCAGCACTCCCAACACACAATCTCATTTTCAATCTCACTCTCACTCCCGGCACAGACCACCTCCCAAAATTGCAAACGTCCAAGCCATTTCTCCCATGCGATAGGCCTAAGGGCTTAGAGCTGTTGCTGGTCCTCACCTTCCCTTGACACCGCTTTCACAGACAAACACACTCTGCCCATCTGCCTTTGCCTCAACTCCCAGCACTCCCAACACACTCTCACTCTCGGCACAGACCACCTCCCAAAATGCCAACATCCAAGCGATTTCTGACGCACGCTACATCTAAGGGCTTAGAGCTGTGGCTGGTCCTCACCTTCCCTTCACACCGCTTTCACAGCCAAACACACTCTGCCCATCTGCCTTTGCCCTGCCTCCCAGCACTCCCAACACACATTCTCAGGCTCAATCTCACTCTCACTCCCGGCACAGACCACCTCCCAAAGTGAAAACGTCCAAGCCATTTCTCCCATACGATAGGCCTAAGGGCTTCGAGCTGTTGCTGGTCCTCACCTTCCCTTGACACCTCTTTCAAATACAAACAAACTCTGGCCATATACCCTGACATTGCCTCCCAGCACTCCCAACACACATTCTCAGGCTCAATCTCACTCTCACTCCCGGCACAGGCCACCTCCCAAAAGTGCAAACGTCCAAGCCATTTCTCCCATGCGATATGCCTAAGGGCTTAGAGCTGTTGCTGGTCCTCACCTTCCCTTGACACCGCTTTCACAGCCAAACACACTCTGCCCATCTGCCTTTGCCTCAACTCCCAGCACTCCCAACACACTCTCACTCTCGGCACAGACCACCTCCCAAAGTGCCAACATCCAAGCGATTTCTGACGCACGCTACATCTAAGGCCTTAGAGCTGCTGCTGGTCCTCACCTTCCCTTGACACCGCTTTCACAGCCAAACACACTCTGCCCATCTACCCGGCTTTGCCTCCCAGCACTCACAACACACATTCTCACTCTCGGCACAAACCACCTCCCAAACTGCAAACACCCAACCGATTTCTGCCGCATGATACATCTAAGGGCTTAGAGCTGTTGCTGGTCCTCACCTTCCCTTGACACCGCTTTCACTGCGAAACTCACTCTGCCCATCTGCCTTTGCCTTGCCTCCCAGCACTCCCAACACACATTCTCACTCTCGGCACAGACCACATCCCAAAGTGCCAACTCCCAAGCGATATCTGACGCACGCTACATGTAAGGGCTTAGAGATGTTGCTGGTCCTCACCTTCCCTTCACACCGCTTTCACAGCCAAATTCACTCTGGCCATCTGCGCTGCCCTTGCCTCCCAGCACTCCCAACACACATTCTCAGTCTCGCTCTCACTCTCACTCCCGGCAGAAACCACCTCCCAAAGTGCAAATGTCCAAGCCATTTCTCCCATACGATAAGCCTAAGGGCTTAGAACTGTTGCTGGTCCTCACCTTCCCTTGACACCGCTTTCACAGCCAAACTCACTCTGGCCATCTGCACTGCCCTTGCCTCCCAGCACTCCCAACACACATTCTCAGGCTCAATCTCACTCTCACTCCCGACACAGACCAGCAACCAAAGTGCCAACACCCAAGCCATTTCTTCCATACGATAGGCCTAAGGGCTTCGAGCTGTTGCTGGTCCTCACCTTCCCTTGACACCGCTTTCACAGTCAAACACACTCTGGCCATCTGCCTTTGCCCTGCCTCCCAGCACTCTCAAAACACACTCTCAGGCGCAATCTCACTTTCACTCTCGTCACAGACCACCTCCCAAAGTGCAAACGTCCAAGCGATTTCTGCCGCATGCTACATCTCAGGGCTTAGAGCTCTTGCTGGTCCTCACCTTCCCTTGACACCGCTTTCACAGCCAAACACACTCTGACCATCTACCCTGGCTTTGCCTCCCAGCACTCCCAACAAACATACTCAGGTTCAGTCTCACTCTCACTCCCGGCAGAAACCACCTCCCAAAGTGCAAACGTCCAAGCCATTTCTCCCATACGATAGGCCTAAGGGCTTAGCGCTCTTGCTGGTCCTCACCTTCCCTTCATAGCGCTTTCACAGCCAAACACACTCGGGCCATCTGCTTTTGCCTTGCCTCCCACCACTCTCAAAACACATTCTCAGGCGCACTTTCACTCCCGGCACAGACCACATCCCAAAGTGCCAACACCCAAGCGATTTCTGCCGCATGCTACCTCTAAGGGCTTAGAGCTCTTGCTGGTCCTCACCTTCCCTTGACACCGCTTTCACAGCCAAACTCACTCTGCCCATCTGCCTTTGCCTTGCCTACCAGCACTCCCAACACACATTCTCAGGCTCACTGTCACTCTCACTCCCGGCACAAACCACCTCCCAATGTGCAAACATTAAAGCCATTTCTCCCATACGATAGGCCTAAGGGCTTCGAGCTGTTGCTGGTCCTCACCTTCCCTTGACACCGCTTTCACAGCCAAACTCACTCTGCCCATCTGCCTTTGCCTTGCCTCCCAGCACTCCCAACACACACTCTCAGGCTCAATCTCACTCTCACTCCCGGCACAGACCACCTCCCAAAGTGAAAACGTCCAAGCCATTTCTCCCATACGATAGGCCTAAGGGCTTAGAGATGTTGCTGGTCTTCACCTTCCCTTGACACCGCTTTCACAGACAAACACACTCTGGCCATCTGCCTTTGCCTTGCCTCCCCGCACTCCCAACACACTCTCACTCTCGGCACAGACCACCTCCCAAAGTGCCAAACTCCAAGCCATTTCTGACGCACGCTACATCTATGGGCTTAGAGCTGCTGCTGGTCCTCACCTTCCCTTGACACCGCTTTCACAGCCAAACACACTCTGCCCATCTACCCGGCTTTGCCTCCCAGCACTCACAACACACATTCTCACTCTCGGCACAAACCACCTCCCAAACTGCAAACACCCAACCGATTTCTGCCGCATGATACATCTAAGGGCTTAGAGCTGTTGCTGGTCCTCACCTTCCCTTGACACCGCTTTCACTGCGAAACTCATTCTGCCCATCTGCCTTTGCCTTGCCTCCCAGCACTCCCAACACACATTCTCACTCTCGGCACAGACCACATCCCAAAGTGCCAACTCCCAAGCGATATCTGACGCACGCTACATGTAAGGGCTTAGAGATGTTGCTGGTCCTCACCTTCCCTTCACACCGCTTTCACAGCCAAATTCACTCTGGCCATCTGCGCTGCCCTTGCCTCCCAGCACTCCCAACACACATTCTCAGGCTCTTTCTCACTCTCACTCCCGGCAGAAACCACCTCCCAAAGTGCAAATGTCCATGCCATTTCTCCCATACGATAAGCCTAAGGGCTTAGAACTGTTGCTGGTCCTCACCTTCCCTTGACACCGCTTTCACAGCCAAACTCACTCTGGCCATCTGCACTGCCCTTGCCTCCCAGCACTCCCAACACACATTCTCAGGCTCAATCTCACTCTCACTCCCGACACAGACCAGCAACCAAAGTGCCAACAGCCAAGCCATTTCTTCCATACGATAGGCCTAAGGGCTTCGAGCTGTTGCTGGTCCTCACCTTCCCTTGACACCGCTTTCACAGCCAAACACACTCTGGCCATCTGCCTTTGCCCTGCCTCCCAGCACTCTCAAAACACACTCTCAGGCGCAATCTCACTTTCACTCTCGTCACAGACCACCTCCCAAAGTGCAAACGTCCAAGCGATTTCTGCCGCATGCTACATCTCAGGGCTTAGAGCTCTTGCTGGTCCTCACCTTCCCTTGACACCGCTTTCACAGCCAAACACACTCTGACCATCTACCCTGGCTTTGCCTCCCAGCACTCCCAACAAACATACTCAGGTTCAGTCTCACTCTCACTCCCGGCAGAAACCACCTCCCAAAGTGCAAACGTCCAAGCCATTTCTCCCATACGATAGGCCTAAGGGCTTAGCGCTCTTGCTGGTCCTCACCTTCCCTTCATAGCGCTTTCACAGCCAAACACACTCGGGCCATCTGCTTTTGCCTTGCCTCCCACCACTCTCAAAACACATTCTCAGGCGCACTTTCACTCCCGGCACAGACCACATCCCAAAGTGCCAACACCCAAGCGATTTCTGCCGCATGATACATCTAAGGGCTTAGAGCTCTTGCTGGTCCTCACCTTCCCTTGACACCGCTTTCACAGCCAAACTCACTCTGCCCATCTGCCTTTGCCTTGCCTCCCAGCACTCCCAACACACATTCTCAGGCTCACTGTCACTCTCACTCCCGGCACAAACCACCTCCCAATGTGCAAACATTAAAGCCATTTCTCCCATACGATAGGCCTAAGGGCTTCGAGCTGTTGCTGGTCCTCACCTTCCCTTGACACCGCTTTCACAGCCAAACTCACTCTGCCCATCTGCCTTTGCCTTGCCTCCCAGCACTCCCAACACACACTCTCAGGCTCAATCTCACTCTCACTCCCGGCACAGACCACCTCCCAAAGTGAAAACGTCCAAGCCATTTCTCCCATGCGATAGGCCTAAGGGCTTAGAGATGTTGCTGGTCTTCACCTTCCCTTGACACCGCTTTCACAGACAAACACACTCTGGCCATCTGCCTTTGCCTTGCCTCCCCGCACTCCCAACACACTCTCACTCTCGGCACAGACCACCTCCCAAAGTGCCAAACTCCAAGCCATTTCTGACGCACGCTACATCTAAGGCCTTAGAGCTGCTGCTGGTCCTCACCTTCCCTTGACACCGCTTTCACAGCCAAACACACTCTGCCCATCTACCCGGCTTTGCCTCCCAGCACTCACAACACACATTCTCACTCTCGGCACAAACCACCTCCCAAACTGCAAACACCCAACCGATTTCTGCCGCATGATACATCTAAGGGCTTAGAGCTGTTGCTGGTCCTCACCTTCCCTTGACACCGCTTTCACTGCGAAACTCATTCTGCCCATCTGCCTTTGCCTTGCCTCCCAGCACTCCCAACACACATTCTCACTCTCGGCACAGACCACATCCCAAAGTGCCAACTCCCAAGCGATATCTGACGCACGCTACATGTAAGGGCTTAGAGATGTTGCTGGTCCTCACCTTCCCTTCACACCGCTTTCACAGCCAAATTCACTCTGGCCATCTGCGCTGCCCTTGCCTCCCAGCACTCCCAACACACATTCTCAGTCTCGCTCTCACTCTCACTCCCGGCAGAAACCACCTCCCAAAGTGCAAATGTCCAAGCCATTTCTCCCATACGATAAGCCTAAGGGCTTAGAACTGTTGCTGGTCCTCACCTTCCCTTGACACCGCTTTCACAGCCAAACTCACTCTGGCCATCTGCGCTGCCCTTGCCTCCCAGCACTCCCAACACACATTCTCAGGCTCAATCTCACTCTCACTCCCGACACAGACCAGCAACCAAAGTGCCAACACCCAAGCCATTTCTTCCATACGATAGGCCTAAGGGCTTCGAGCTGTTGCTGGTCCTCACCTTCCCTTGACACCGCTTTCACAGCCAAACACACTCTGGCCATCTGCCTTTGCCCTGCCTCCCAGCACTCTCAAAACACACTCTCAGGCGCAATCTCACTTTCACTCTCGTCACAGACCACCTCCCAAAGTGCGAACGTCCAAGCGATTTCTGCCGCATGCTACATCTCAGGGCTTAGAGCTCTTGCTGGTCCTCACCTTCCCTTCACACCGCTTTCACAGCCAAACACACTCTGACCATTTACCCTGGCTTTGCCTCCCAGCACTCCCAACAAACATACTCAGGTTCAGTCTCACTCTCACTCCCGGCAGAAACCACCTCCCAAAGTGCAAACGTCCAAGCCATTTCTCCCATACGATAGGTCTAAGGTCTTAGCGCTCTTCCTGGTCCTCACCTTCCCTTGACACCGCTTTCACAGACAAACACACTCTGGCCATCTGCCTTTGCCTTGCCTCCCACCACTCTCAAAACACATTCTCAGGCGCACTTTCACTCTCGGCACAGACCACCTCCCAAAGTGCCAACACCCAAGCGATTTCTGCCGCATGCTACCTCTAAGGGCTTAGAGCTCTTGCTGGTCCTCACCTTCCCTTGACACCGCTTTCACAGCCAAACTCACTCTGCCCATCTGCCTTTGCCTTGCCTACCAGCACTCCCAACACACATTCTCAGGCTCACTGTCACTCTCACTCCCGGCACAAACCACCTCCCAATGTGCAAACATTAAAGCCATTTCTCCCATACGATAGGCCTAAGGGCTTCGAGCTGTTGCTGGTTCTCACCTTCCCTTGACACCGCTTTCACAGCCAAACTCACTCTGCCCATCTGCCTTTGCCTTGCCTCCCAGCACTCCCAACACACACTCTCAGGCTCAATCTCACTCTCACTCCCGGCACAGACCACCTCCCAAAGTGAAAACGTCCAAGCCATTTCTCCCATACGATAGGCCTAAGGGCTTAGAGATGTTGCTGGTCTTCACCTTCCCTTGACACCGCTTTCACAGACAAACACACTCTGGCCATCTGCCTTTGCCTTGCCTCCCCGCACTCCCAACACACTCTCACTCTCGGCACAGACCACCTCCCAAAGTGCCAAACTCCAAGCCATTTCTGACGCACGCTACATCTATGGGCTTAGAGCTGCTGCTGGTCCTCACCTTCCCTTGACACCGCTTTCACAGCCAAACACACTCTGCCCATCTACCCGGCTTTGCCTCCCAGCACTCACAACACACATTCTCACTCTCGGCACAAACCACCTCCCAAACTGCAAACACCCAACCGATTTCTGCCGCATGATACATCTAAGGGCTTAGAGCTGTTGCTGGTCCTCACCTTCCCTTGACACCGCTTTCACTGCGAAACTCATTCTGCCCATCTGCCTTTGCCTTGCCTCCCAGCACTCCCAACACACATTCTCACTCTCGGCACAGACCACATCCCAAAGTGCCAACTCCCAAGCGATATCTGACGCACGCTACATGTAAGGGCTTAGAGATGTTGCTGGTCCTCACCTTCCCTTCACACCGCTTTCACAGCCAAATTCACTCTGGCCATCTGCGCTGCCCTTGCCTCCCAGCACTCCCAACACACATTCTCAGTCTCGCTCTCACTCTCACTCCCGGCAGAAACCACCTCCCAAAGTGCAAATGTCCATGCCATTTCTCCCATACGATAAGCCTAAGGGCTTAGAACTGTTGCTGGTCCTCACCTTCCCTTGACACCGCTTTCACAGCCAAACTCACTCTGGCCATCTGCACTGCCCTTGCCTCCCAGCACTCCCAACACACATTCTCAGGCTCAATCTCACTCTCACTCCCGACACAGACCAGCAACCAAAGTGCCAACAGCCAAGCCATTTCTTCCATACGATAGGCCTAAGGGCTTCGAGCTGTTGCTGGTCCTCACCTTCCCTTGACACCGCTTTCACAGCCAAACACACTCTGGCCATCTGCCTTTGCCCTGCCTCCCAGCACTCTCAAAACACACTCTCAGGCGCAATCTCACTTTCACTCTCGTCACAGACCACCTCCCAAAGTGCAAACGTCCAAGCGATTTCTGCCGCATGCTACATCTCAGGGCTTAGAGCTCTTGCTGGTCCTCACCTTCCCTTGACACCGCTTTCACAGCCAAACACACTCTGACCATCTACCCTGGCTTTGCCTCCCAGCACTCCCAACAAACATACTCAGGTTCAGTCTCACTCTCACTCCCGGCAGAAACCACCTCCCAAAGTGCAAACGTCCAAGCCATTTCTCCCATACGATAGGCCTAAGGGCTTAGCGCTCTTGCTGGTCCTCACCTTCCCTTCATAGCGCTTTCACAGCCAAACACACTCGGGCCATCTGCTTTTGCCTTGCCTCCCACCACTCTCAAAACACATTCTCAGGCGCACTTTCACTCCCGGCACAGACCACATCCCAAAGTGCCAACACCCAAGCGATTTCTGCCGCATGATACATCTAAGGGCTTAGAGCTCTTGCTGGTCCTCACCTTCCCTTGACACCGCTTTCACAGCCAAACTCACTCTGCCCATCTGCCTTTGCCTTGCCTCCCAGCACTCCCAACACACATTCTCAGGCTCACTGTCACTCTCACTCCCGGCACAAACCACCTCCCAATGTGCAAACATTAAAGCCATTTCTCCCATACGATAGGCCTAAGGGCTTCGAGCTGTTGCTGGTCCTCACCTTCCCTTGACACCGCTTTCACAGCCAAACTCACTCTGCCCATCTGCCTTTGCCTTGCCTCCCAGCACTCCCAACACACACTCTCAGGCTCAATCTCACTCTCACTCCCGGCACAGACCACCTCCCAAAGTGAAAACGTCCAAGCCATTTCTCCCATGCGATAGGCCTAAGGGCTTAGAGATGTTGCTGGTCTTCACCTTCCCTTGACACCGCTTTCACAGACAAACACACTCTGGCCATCTGCCTTTGCCTTGCCTCCCCGCACTCCCAACACACTCTCACTCTCGGCACAGACCACCTCCCAAAGTGCCAAACTCCAAGCCATTTCTGACGCACGCTACATCTAAGGGCTTAGAGCTGCTGCTGGTCCTCACCTTCCCTTGACACCGCTTTCACAGCCAAACACACTCTGCCCATCTACCCGGCTTTGCCTCCCAGCACTCACAACACACATTCTCACTCTCGGCACAAACCACCTCCCAAACTGCAAACACCCAACCGATTTCTGCCGCATGATACATCTAAGGGCTTAGAGCTGTTGCTGGTCCTCACCTTCCCTTGACACCGCTTTCACTGCGAAACTCATTCTGCCCATCTGCCTTTGCCTTGCCTCCCAGCACTCCCAACACACATTCTCACTCTCGGCACAGACCACATCCCAAAGTGCCAACTCCCAAGCGATATCTGACGCACGCTACATGTAAGGGCTTAGAGATGTTGCTGGTCCTCACCTTCCCTTCACACCGCTTTCACAGCCAAATTCACTCTGGCCATCTGCGCTGCCCTTGCCTCCCAGCACTCCCAACACACATTCTCAGTCTCGCTCTCACTCTCACTCCCAGCAGAAACCACCTCCCAAAGTGCAAATGTCCAAGCCATTTCTCCCATACGATAAGCCTAAGGGCTTAGAACTGTTGCTGGTCCTCACCTTCCCTTGACACCGCTTTCACAGCCAAACTCACTCTGGCCATCTGCGCTGCCCTTGCCTCCCAGCACTCCCAACACACATTCTCAGGCTCAATCTCACTCTCACTCCCGACACAGACCAGCAACCAAAGTGCCAACACCCAAGCCATTTCTTCCATACGATAGGCCTAAGGGCTTCGAGCTGTTGCTGGTCCTCACCTTCCCTTGACACCGCTTTCACAGCCAAACACACTCTGGCCATCTGCCTTTGCCCTGCCTCCCAGCACTCTCAAAACACACTCTCAGGCGCAATCTCACTTTCACTCTCGTCACAGACCACCTCCCAAAGTGCAAACGTCCAAGCGATTTCTGCCGCATGCTACATCTCAGGGCTTAGAGCTCTTGCTGGTCCTCACCTTCCCTTGACACCGCTTTCACAGCCAAACACACTCTGACCATCTACCCTGGCTTTGCCTCCCAGCACTCCCAACAAACATACTCAGGTTCAGTCTCACTCTCACTCCCGGCAGAAACCACCTCCCAAAGTGCAAACGTCCAAGCCATTTCTCCCATACGATAGGTCTAAGGTCTTAGCGCTCTTCCTGGTCCTCACCTTCCCTTGACACCGCTTTCACAGCCAAACACACTCTGGCCATCTGCTTTTGCCTTGCCTCCCACCACTCTCAAAACACATTCTCAGGCGCACTTTCACTCCCGGCACAGACCACATCCCAAAGTGCCAACACCCAAGCGATTTCTGCCGCATGCTACCTCTAAGGGCTTAGAGCTCTTGCTGGTCCTCACCTTCCCTTGACACCGCTTTCACACACAAACACACTCTGCCCATCTGCCTTTGCCTTGCCTCCCAGCACTCCCAACACACAATCTCATTTTCAATCTCACTCTCACTCCCGGCACAGACCACCTCCCAAAAGTGCAAACGTCCAAGCCATTTCTCCCATGCGATAGGCCTAAGGGCTTAGAGCTGTTGCTGGTCCTCACCTTCCCTTGACACCGCTTTCACAGCCAAACACACTCTGCCCATCTGCCTTTGCCTCAACTCCCAGCACTCCCAACACACTCTCACTCTCGGCACAGACCACCTCCCAAAGTGCCAACATCCAAGCGATTTCTGACGCACGCTACATCTAAGGGCTTAGAGCTGCTGCTGGTCCTCACCTTCCCTTGACACCGCTTTCACAGCCAAACACACTCTGCCCATCTACCCGGCTTTGCCTCCCAGCACTCACAACACACATTCTCACTCTCGGCACAAACCACCTCCCAAACTGCAAACACCCAACCGATTTCTGCCGCATGATACATCTAAGGGCTTAGAGCTGTTGCTGGTCCTCACCTTCCCTTGACACCGCTTTCACTGCGAAACTCATTCTGCCCATCTGCCTTTGCCTTGCCTCCCAGCACTCCCAACACACATTCTCACTCTCGGCACAGACCACATCCCAAAGTGCCAACTCCCAAGCGATATCTGACGCACGCTACATGTAAGGGCTTAGAGATGTTGCTGGTCCTCACCTTCCCTTCACACCGCTTTCACAGCCAAATTCACTCTGGCCATCTGCGCTGCCCTTGCCTCCCAGCACTCCCAACACACATTCTCAGTCTCGCTCTCACTCTCACTCCCGGCAGAAACCACCTCCCAAAGTGCAAATGTCCAAGCCATTTCTCCCATACGATAAGCCTAAGGGCTTAGAACTGTTGCTGGTCCTCACCTTCCCTTGACACCGCTTTCACAGCCAAACTCACTCTGGCCATCTGCGCTGCCCTTGCCTCCCAGCACTCCCAACACACATTATCAGGCTCAATCTCACTCTCACTCCCGACACAGACCAGCAACCAAAGTACCAACACCCAAGCCATTTCTTCCATACGATAGGCCTAAGGGCTTCAAGCTGTTGCTGGTCCTCACCTTCCCTTGACACCGCTTTCACAGCCAAACACACTCTGGCCATCTGCCTTTGCCCTGCCTCCCAGCACTCTCAAAACACACTCTCAGGCGCAATCTCACTTTCACTCTCGTCACAGACCACCTCCCAAAGTGCAAACGTCCAAGCGATTTCTGCCGCATGCTACATCTCAGGGCTTAGAGCTCTTGCTGGTCCTCACCTTCCCTTGACACCGCTTTCACAGCCAAACACACTCTGACCATCTACCCTGGCTTTGCCTCCCAGCACTCCCAACAAACATACTCAGGTTCAGTCTCACTCTCACTCCCGGCAGAAACCACCTCCCAAAGTGAAAACGTCCAAGCCATTTCTCCCATACGATAGGTCTAAGGTCTTAGCGCTCTTCCTGGTCCTCACCTTCCCTTGACACCGCTTTCACAGCCAAACACACTCTGGCCATCTGCTTTTGCCTTGCCTCCCACCACTCTCAAAACACATTCTCAGGCGCACTTTCACTCCCGGCACAGACCACATCCCAAAGTGCCAACACCCAAGCGATTTCTGCCGCATGCTACCTCTAAGGGCTTAGAGCTCTTGCTGGTCCTCACCTTCCCTTGACACCGCTTTCACAGCCAAACTCACTCTGCCCATCTGCCTTTGCCTTGCCTCCCAGCACTCCCAACACACAATCTCATTTTCAATCTCACTCTCACTCCCGGCACAGACCACCTCCCAAAAGTGCAAACGTCCAAGCCATTTCTCCCATGCGATAGGCCTAAGGGCTTAGAGCTGTTGCTGGTCCTCACCTTCCCTTGACACCGCTTTCACAGACAAACACACTCTGCCCATCTGCCTTTGCCTCAACTCCCAGCACTCCCAACACACTCTCACTCTCGGCACAGACCACCTCCCAAAGTGCCAACATCCAAGCGATTTCTGACGCACGCTACATCTAAGGGCTTAGAGCTGTGGCTGGTCCTCACCTTCCCTTGACACCGCTTTCACAGCCAAACACACTCTGCCCATCTGCCTTTGCCCTGCCTCCCAGCACTCCCAACACACATTCTCAGGCTCAATCTCACTCTCACTCCCGGCACAGACCACCTCCCAAAGTGAAAACGTCCAAGCCATTTCTCCCATACGATAGGCCTAAGGGCTTCGAGCTGTTGCTGGTCCTCACCTTCCCTTGACACCGCTTTCACACACAAACACACTCTGCCCATCTGCCTTTGCCTTGCCTCCCAGCACTCCCAACACACATTCTCAGGCTCAATCTCACTCTCACTCCCGGCACAGGCCACCTCCCAAAAGTGCAAACGTCCAAGCCATTTCTCCCATGCGATAGGCCTAAGGGCTTAGAGCTGTTGCTGGTCCTCACCTTCCCTTGACACCGCTTTCACAGCCAAACACACTCTGCCCATCTGCCTTTGCCTTGCCTCCCCGCACTCCCAACACACTCTCACTCTCGGCACAGACCATCTCCCAAAGTGCCAACATCCAAGCGATTTCTGACGCACGCTACATCTAAGGGCTTAGAGCTGCTGCTGGTCCTCACCTTCCCTTGACACCGCTTTCACAGCCAAACACACTCTGCCCATCTACCCGGCTTTGCCTCCCAGCACTCACAACACACATTCTCACTCTCGGCACAAACCACCTCCCAAACTGCAAACACCCAACCGATTTCTGCCGCATGATACATCTAAGGGCTTAGAGCTGTTGCTGGTCCTCACCTTCCCTTGACACCGCTTTCACTGCGAAACTCATTCTGCCCATCTGCCTTTGCCTTGCCTCCCAGCACTCCCAACACACATTCTCACTCTCGGCACAGACCACATCCCAAAGTGCCAACTCCCAAGCGATATCTGACGCACGCTACATGTAAGGGCTTAGAGATGTTGCTGGTCCTCACCTTCCCTTCACACCGCTTTCACAGCCAAATTCACTCTGGCCATCTGCGCTGCCCTTGCCTCCCAGCACTCCCAACACACATTCTCAGTCTCGCTCTCACTCTCACTCCCGGCAGAAACCACCTCCCAAAGTGCAAATGTCCAAGCCATTTCTCCCATACGATAAGCCTAAGGGCTTAGAACTGTTGCTGGTCCTCACCTTCCCTTGACACCGCTTTCACAGCCAAACTCACTCTGGCCATCTGCGCTGCCCTTGCCTCCCAGCACTCCCAACACACATTATCAGGCTCAATCTCACTCTCACTCCCGACACAGACCAGCAACCAAAGTGCCAACACCCAAGCCATTTCTTCCATACGATAGGCCTAAGGGCTTCGAGCTGTTGCTGGTCCTCACCTTCCCTTGACACCGCTTTCACAGCCAAACACACTCTGGCCATCTGCCTTTGCCCTGCCTCCCAGCACTCTCAAAACACACTCTCAGGCGCAATCTCACTTTCACTCTCGTCACAGACCACCTCCCAAAGTGCGAACGTCCAAGCGATTTCTGCCGCATGCTACATCTCAGGGCTTAGAGCTCTTGCTGGTCCTCACCTTCCCTTCACACCGCTTTCACAGCCAAACACACTCTGACCATTTACCCTGGCTTTGCCTCCCAGCACTCCCAACAAACATACTCAGGTTCAGTCTCACTCTCACTCCCGGCAGAAACCACCTCCCAAAGTGCAAACGTCCAAGCCATTTCTCCCATACGATAGGTCTAAGGTCTTAGCGCTCTTCCTGGTCCTCACCTTCCCTTGACACCGCTTTCACAGCCAAACACACTCTGGCCATCTGCTTTTGCCTTGCCTCCCACCACTCTCAAAACACATTCTCAGGCGCACTTTCACTCCCGGCACAGACCACATCCCAAAGTGCCAACACCCAAGCGATTTCTGCCGCATGCTACCTCTAAGGGCTTAGAGCTCTTGCTGGTCCTCACCTTCCCTTGACACCGCTTTCACAGCCAAACTCACTCTGCCCATCTGCCTTTGCCTTGCCTACCAGCACTCCCAACACACATTCTCAGGCTCACTGTCACTCTCACTCCCGGCACAAACCACCTCCCAATGTGCAAACATTAAAGCCATTTCTCCCATACGATAGGCCTAAGGGCTTCGAGCTGTTGCTGGTCCTCACCTTCCCTTGACACCGCTTTCACAGCCAAACTCACTCTGCCCATCTGCCTTTGCCTTGCCTCCCAGCACTCCCAACACACACTCTCAGGCTCAATCTCACTCTCACTCCCGGCACAGACCACCTCCCAAAGTGAAAACGTCCAAGCCATTTCTCCCATACGATAGGCCTAAGGGCTTAGAGATGTTGCTGGTCTTCACCTTCCCTTGACACCGCTTTCACAGACAAACACACTCTGGCCATCTGCCTTTGCCTTGCCTCCCCGCACTCCCAACACACTCTCACTCTCGGCACAGACCACCTCCCAAAGTGCCAAACTCCAAGCCATTTCTGACGCACGCTACATCTATGGGCTTAGAGCTGCTGCTGGTCCTCACCTTCCCTTGACACCGCTTTCACAGCCAAACACACTCTGCCCATCTACCCGGCTTTGCCTCCCAGCACTCACAACACACATTCTCACTCTCGGCACAAACCACCTCCCAAACTGCAAACACCCAACCGATTTCTGCCGCATGATACATCTAAGGGCTTAGAGCTGTTGCTGGTCCTCACCTTCCCTTGACACCGCTTTCACTGCGAAACTCATTCTGCCCATCTGCCTTTGCCTTGCCTCCCAGCACTCCCAACACACATTCTCACTCTCGGCACAGACCACATCCCAAAGTGCCAACTCCCAAGCGATATCTGACGCACGCTACATGTAAGGGCTTAGAGATGTTGCTGGTCCTCACCTTCCCTTCACACCGCTTTCACAGCCAAATTCACTCTGGCCATCTGCGCTGCCCTTGCCTCCCAGCACTCCCAACACACATTCTCAGTCTCGCTCTCACTCTCACTCCCGGCAGAAACCACCTCCCAAAGTGCAAATGTCCATGCCATTTCTCCCATACGATAAGCCTAAGGGCTTAGAACTGTTGCTGGTCCTCACCTTCCCTTGACACCGCTTTCACAGCCAAACTCACTCTGGCCATCTGCACTGCCCTTGCCTCCCAGCACTCCCAACACACATTCTCAGGCTCAATCTCACTCTCACTCCCGACACAGACCAGCAACCAAAGTGCCAACACCCAAGCCATTTCTTCCATACGATAGGCCTAAGGGCTTCGAGCTGTTGCTGGTCCTCACCTTCCCTTGACACCGCTTTCACAGCCAAACACACTCTGGCCATCTGCCTTTGCCCTGCCTCCCAGCACTCTCAAAACACACTCTCAGGCGCAATCTCACTTTCACTCTCGTCACAGACCACCTCCCAAAGTGCAAACGTCCAAGCGATTTCTGCCGCATGCTACATCTCAGGGCTTAGAGCTCTTGCTGGTCCTCACCTTCCCTTCACACCGCTTTCACAGCCAAACACACTCTGACCATCTACCCTGGCTTTGCCTCCCAGCACTCCCAACAAACATACTCAGGTTCAGTCTCACTCTCACTCCCGGCAGAAACCACCTCCCAAAGTGCAAACGTCCAAGCCATTTCTCCCATACGATAGGCCTAAGGGCTTAGCGCTCTTGCTGGTCCTCACCTTCCCTTCATAGCGCTTTCACAGCCAAACACACTCGGGCCATCTGCTTTTGCCTTGCCTCCCACCACTCTCAAAACACATTCTCAGGCGCACTTTCACTCCCGGCACAGACCACATCCCAAAGTGCCAACACCCAAGCGATTTCTGCCGCATGATACATCTAAGGGCTTAGAGCTCTTGCTGGTCCTCACCTTCCCTTGACACCGCTTTCACAGCCAAACTCACTCTGCCCATCTGCCTTTGCCTTGCCTCCCAGCACTCCCAACACACATTCTCAGGCTCACTGTCACTCTCACTCCCGGCACAAACCACCTCCCAATGTGCAAACATTAAAGCCATTTCTCCCATACGATAGGCCTAAGGGCTTCGAGCTGTTGCTGGTCCTCACCTTCCCTTGACACCGCTTTCACAGCCAAACTCACTCTGCCCATCTGCCTTTGCCTTGCCTCCCAGCACTCCCAACACACACTCTCAGGCTCAATCTCACTCTCACTCCCGGCACAGACCACCTCCCAAAGTGAAAACGTCCAAGCCATTTCTCCCATGCGATAGGCCTAAGGGCTTAGAGATGTTGCTGGTCTTCACCTTCCCTTGACACCGCTTTCACAGACAAACACACTCTGGCCATCTGCCTTTGCCTTGCCTCCCCGCACTCCCAACACACTCTCACTCTCGGCACAGACCACCTCCCAAAGTGCCAAACTCCAAGCCATTTCTGACGCACGCTACATCTAAGGCCTTAGAGCTGCTGCTGGTCCTCACCTTCCCTTGACACCGCTTTCACAGCCAAACACACTCTGCCCATCTACCCGGCTTTGCCTCCCAGCACTCACAACACACATTCTCACTCTCGGCACAAACCACCTCCCAAACTGCAAACACCCAACCGATTTCTGCCGCATGATACATCTAAGGGCTTAGAGCTGTTGCTGGTCCTCACCTTCCCTTGACACCGCTTTCACTGCGAAACTCATTCTGCCCATCTGCCTTTGCCTTGCCTCCCAGCACTCCCAACACACATTCTCACTCTCGGCACAGACCACATCCCAAAGTGCCAACTCCCAAGCGATATCTGACGCACGCTACATGTAAGGGCTTAGAGATGTTGCTGGTCCTCACCTTCCCTTCACACCGCTTTCACAGCCAAATTCACTCTGGCCATCTGCGCTGCCCTTGCCTCCCAGCACTCCCAACACACATTCTCAGTCTCGCTCTCACTCTCACTCCCGGCAGAAACCACCTCCCAAAGTGCAAATGTCCAAGCCATTTCTCCCATACGATAAGCCTAAGGGCTTAGAACTGTTGCTGGTCCTCACCTTCCCTTGACACCGCTTTCACAGCCAAATTCACTCTGGCCATCTGCGCTGCCCTTGCCTCCCAGCACTCCCAACACACATTCTCAGGCTCAATCTCACTCTCACTCCCGACACAGACCAGCAACCAAAGTGCCAACACCCAAGCCATTTCTTCCATACGATAGGCCTAAGGGCTTCGAGCTGTTGCTGGTCCTCACCTTCCCTTGACACCGCTTTCACAGCCAAACACACTCTGGCCATCTGCCTTTGCCCTGCCTCCCAGCACTCTCAAAACACACTCTCAGGCGCAATCTCACTTTCACTCTCGTCACAGACCACCTCCCAAAGTGCAAACGTCCAAGCGATTTCTGCCGCATGCTACATCTCAGGGCTTAGAGCTCTTGCTGGTCCTCACCTTCCCTTGACACCGCTTTCACAGCCAAACACACTCTGACCATCTACCCTGGCTTTGCCTCCCAGCACTCCCAACAAACATACTCAGGTTCAGTCTCACTCTCACTCCCGGCAGAAACCACCTCCCAAAGTGCAAACGTCCAAGCCATTTCTCCCATACGATAGGTCTAAGGTCTTAGCGCTCTTCCTGGTCCTCACCTTCCCTTGACACCGCTTTCACAGCCAAACACACTCTGGCCATCTGCTTTTGCCTTGCCTCCCACCACTCTCAAAACACATTCTCAGGCGCACTTTCACTCCCGGCACAGACCACATCCCAAAGTGCCAACACCCAAGCGATTTCTGCCGCATGCTACCTCTAAGGGCTTAGAGCTCTTGCTGGTCCTCACCTTCCCTTGACACCGCTTTCACACACAAACACACTCTGCCCATCTGCCTTTGCCTTGCCTCCCAGCACTCCCAACACACAATCTCATTTTCAATCTCACTCTCACTCCCGGCACAGACCACCTCCCAAAAGTGCAAACGTCCAAGCCATTTCTCCCATGCGATAGGCCTAAGGGCTTAGAGCTGTTGCTGGTCCTCACCTTCCCTTGACACCGCTTTCACAGCCAAACACACTCTGCCCATCTGCCTTTGCCTCAACTCCCAGCACTCCCAACACACTCTCACTCTCGGCACAGACCACCTCCCAAAGTGCCAACATCCAAGCGATTTCTGACGCACGCTACATCTAAGGCCTTAGAGCTGCTGCTGGTCCTCACCTTCCCTTGACACCGCTTTCACAGCCAAACACACTCTGCCCATCTACCCGGCTTTGCCTCCCAGCACTCACAACACACATTCTCACTCTCGGCACAAACCACCTCCCAAACTGCAAACACCCAACCGATTTCTGCCGCATGATACATCTAAGGGCTTAGAGCTGTTGCTGGTCCTCACCTTCCCTTGACACCGCTTTCACTGCGAAACTCATTCTGCCCATCTGCCTTTGCCTTGCCTCCCAGCACTCCCAACACACATTCTCACTCTCGGCACAGACCACATCCCAAAGTGCCAACTCCCAAGCGATATCTGACGCACGCTACATGTAAGGGCTTAGAGATGTTGCTGGTCCTCACCTTCCCTTCACACCGCTTTCACAGCCAAATTCACTCTGGCCATCTGCGCTGCCCTTGCCTCCCAGCACTCCCAACACACATTCTCAGTCTCGCTCTCACTCTCACTCCCGGCAGAAACCACCTCCCAAAGTGCAAATGTCCAAGCCATTTCTCCCATACGATAAGCCTAAGGGCTTAGAACTGTTGCTGGTCCTCACCTTCCCTTGACACCGCTTTCACAGCCAAACTCACTCTGGCCATCTGCGCTGCCCTTGCCTCCCAGCACTCCCAACACACATTATCAGGCTCAATCTCACTCTCACTCCCGACACAGACCAGCAACCAAAGTACCAACACCCAAGCCATTTCTTCCATACGATAGGCCTAAGGGCTTCAAGCTGTTGCTGGTCCTCACCTTCCCTTGACACCGCTTTCACAGCCAAACACACTCTGGCCATCTGCCTTTGCCCTGCCTCCCAGCACTCTCAAAACACACTCTCAGGCGCAATCTCACTTTCACTCTCGTCACAGACCACCTCCCAAAGTGCAAACGTCCAAGCGATTTCTGCCGCATGCTACATCTCAGGGCTTAGAGCTCTTGCTGGTCCTCACCTTCCCTTGACACCGCTTTCACAGCCAAACACACTCTGACCATCTACCCTGGCTTTGCCTCCCAGCACTCCCAACAAACATACTCAGGTTCAGTCTCACTCTCACTCCCGGCAGAAACCACCTCCCAAAGTGAAAACGTCCAAGCCATTTCTCCCATACGATAGGTCTAAGGTCTTAGCGCTCTTCCTGGTCCTCACCTTCCCTTGACACCGCTTTCACAGCCAAACACACTCTGGCCATCTGCTTTTGCCTTGCCTCCCACCACTCTCAAAACACATTCTCAGGCGCACTTTCACTCCCGGCACAGACCACATCCCAAAGTGCCAACACCCAAGCGATTTCTGCCGCATGCTACCTCTAAGGGCTTAGAGCTCTTGCTGGTCCTCACCTTCCCTTGACACCGCTTTCACAGCCAAACTCACTCTGCCCATCTGCCTTTGCCTTGCCTCCCAGCACTCCCAACACACAATCTCATTTTCAATCTCACTCTCACTCCCGGCACAGACCACCTCCCAAAAGTGCAAACGTCCAAGCCATTTCTCCCATGCGATAGGCCTAAGGGCTTAGAGCTGTTGCTGGTCCTCACCTTCCCTTGACACCGCTTTCACAGACAAACACACTCTGCCCATCTGCCTTTGCCTCAACTCCCAGCACTCCCAACACACTCTCACTCTCGGCACAGACCACCTCCCAAAGTGCCAACATCCAAGCGATTTCTGACGCACGCTACATCTAAGGGCTTAGAGCTGTGGCTGGTCCTCACCTTCCCTTGACACCGCTTTCACAGCCAAACACACTCTGCCCATCTGCCTTTGCCCTGCCTCCCAGCACTCCCAACACACATTCTCAGGCTCAATCTCACTCTCACTCCCGGCACAGACCACCTCCCAAAGTGAAAACGTCCAAGCCATTTCTCCCATACGATAGGCCTAAGGGCTTCGAGCTGTTGCTGGTCCTCACCTTCCCTTGACACCGCTTTCACACACAAACACACTCTGCCCATCTGCCTTTGCCTTGCCTCCCAGCACTCCCAACACACATTCTCAGGCTCAATCTCACTCTCACTCCCGGCACAGGCCACCTCCCAAAAGTGCAAACGTCCAAGCCATTTCTCCCATGCGATAGGCCTAAGGGCTTAGAGCTGTTGCTGGTCCTCACCTTCCCTTCACACCGCTTTCACAGCCAAACACACTCTGCCCATCTGCCTTTGCCTCAACTCCCAGCACTCCCAACACACTCTCACTCTCGGCACAGACCATCTCCCAAAGTGCCAACATCCAAGCGATTTCTGACGCACGCTACATCTAAGGGCTTAGAGCTGCTGCTGGTCCTCACCTTCCCTTGACACCGCTTTCACAGCCAAACACACTCTGCCCATCTACCCGGCTTTGCCTCCCAGCACTCACAACACACATTCTCACTCTCGGCACAAACCACCTCCCAAACTGCAAACACCCAACCGATTTCTGCCGCATGATACATCTAAGGGCTTAGAGCTGTTGCTGGTCCTCACCTTCCCTTGACACCGCTTTCACTGCGAAACTCATTCTGCCCATCTGCCTTTGCCTTGCCTCCCAGCACTCCCAACACACATTCTCACTCTCGGCACAGACCACATCCCAAAGTGCCAACTCCCAAGCGATATCTGACGCACGCTACATGTAAGGGCTTAGAGATGTTGCTGGTCCTCACCTTCCCTTCACACCGCTTTCACAGCCAAATTCACTCTGGCCATCTGCGCTGCCCTTGCCTCCCAGCACTCCCAACACACATTCTCAGTCTCGCTCTCACTCTCACTCCCGGCAGAAACCACCTCCCAAAGTGCAAATGTCCAAGCCATTTCTCCCATACGATAAGCCTAAGGGCTTAGAACTGTTGCTGGTCCTCACCTTCCCTTGACACCGCTTTCACAGCCAAACTCACTCTGGCCATCTGCGCTGCCCTTGCCTCCCAGCACTCCCAACACACATTATCAGGCTCAATCTCACTCTCACTCCCGACACAGACCAGCAACCAAAGTACCAACACCCAAGCCATTTCTTCCATACGATAGGCCTAAGGGCTTCAAGCTGTTGCTGGTCCTCACCTTCCCTTGACACCGCTTTCACAGCCAAACACACTCTGGCCATCTGCCTTTGCCCTGCCTCCCAGCACTCTCAAAACACACTCTCAGGCGCAATCTCACTTTCACTCTCGTCACAGACCACCTCCCAAAGTGCAAACGTCCAAGCGATTTCTGCCGCATGCTACATCTCAGGGCTTAGAGCTCTTGCTGGTCCTCACCTTCCCTTGACACCGCTTTCACAGCCAAACACACTGTGACCATCTACCCTGGCTTTGCCTCCCAGCACTCCCAACAAACATACTCAGGTTCAGTCTCACTCTCACTCCCGGCAGAAACCACCTCCCAAAGTGCAAACGTCCAAGCCATTTCTCCCATACGATAGGCCTAAGGGCTTAGCGCTCTTGCTGGTCCTCACCTTCCCTTCATAGCGCTTTCACAGCCAAACACACTCGGGCCATCTGCTTTTGCCTTGCCTCCCACCACTCTCAAAACACATTCTCAGGCGCACTTTCACTCCCGGCACAGACCACACCCCATAGTGCCAACACCCAAGCGATTTCTGCCGCATGCTACCTCTAAGGGCTTAGAGCTCTTGCTGGTCCTCACCTTCCCTTGACACCGCTTTCACAGCCAAACTCACTCTGCCCATCTGCCTTTGCCTTGCCTCCCAGCACTCCCAACACACATTCTCAGGCTCACTGTCACTCTCACTCCCGGCACAAACCACCTCCCAATGTGCAAACATTAAAGCCATTTCTCCCATACGATAGGCCTAAGGGCTTCGAGCTGTTGCTAGTCCTCACCTTCCCTTGACACCGCTTTCACAGCCAAACTCACTCTGCCCATCTGCCTTTGCCTTGCCTCCCAGCACTCCCAACACACACTCTCAGGCTCAATCTCACTCTCACTCCCGGCACAGACCACCTCCCAAAGTGAAAACGTCCAAGCCATTTCTCCCATACGATAGGCCTAAGGGCTTAGAGATGTTGCTGGTCTTCACCTTCCCTTGACACCGCTTTAACAGCCAAACTCACTCTGCCCATCTGCCTTTGCCTTGCCTCCCAGCACTCCCAACACACAATCTCATTTTCAATCTCACTCTCACTCCCGGCACAGACCACCTCCCAAAAGTGCAAACGTCCAAGCCATTTCTCCCATGCGATAGGCCTAAGGGCTTAGAGCTGTTGCTGGTCCTCACCTTCCCTTGACACCGCTTTCACAGACAAACACACTCTGCCCATCTGCCTTTGCCTCAACTCCCAGCACTCCCAACACACTCTCACTCTCGGCACAGACCACCTCCCAAAGTGCCAACATCCAAGCGATTTCTGACGCACGCTACATCTAAGGGCTTAGAGCTGTTGCTGGTCCTCACCTTCCCTTGACACCGCTTTCACAGCCAAACACACTCTGCCCATCTGCCTTTGCCTTGCCTCCCAGCACTCCCAACACACATTCTCAGGCTCAATCTCACTCTCACTCCTGGCACAGACCACCTCCCAAAGTGAAAACGTCCAAGCCATTTCTCCCATGCGATAGGCCTAAGGGCTTAGAGCTGTTGCTGGTCCTCACCTTCCCTTGACACCGCTTTCACAGACAAACACACTCTGCCCATCTGCCTTTGCCTCAACTCCCAGCACTCCCAACACACTCTCACTCTCGGCACAGACCACCTCCCAAAGTGCCAACATCCAAGCGATTTCTGACGCACGCTACATCTAAGGGCTTAGAGCTGCTGCTGGTCCTCACCTTCCCTTGACACCGCTTTCACAGCCAAACACACTCTGCCCATCTACCCGGCTTTGCCTCCCAGCACTCACAACACACATTCTCACTCTCGGCACAAACCACCTCCCAAACTGCAAACACCCAACCGATTTCTGCCGCATGATACATCTAAGGGCTTAGAGCTGTTGCTGGTCCTCACCTTCCCTTGACACCGCTTTCACTGCGAAACTCACTCTGCCCATCTGCCTTTGCCTTGCCTCCCAGCACTCCAAACACACATTCTCAGGCTCACTCTCACTCTCAATCCCGGCAGAAACCACCTCCCAAAGTGCAAATATCCAAGCCATTTCTCCCATACAATAGGCCTAAGGGCTTAGAGATGTTGCTGGTCTTCACCTTCCCTTGACACCGCTTTCACAGACAAACACACTCTGGCCATCTGCTTTTGCCTTGCCTCCCAGCACTCCCAACACACATTCTCACTCTCGGCACAGACCACATCCCAAAGTGCCAACTCCCAAGCGATATCTGACGCACGCTACATGTAAGGGCTTAGAGATGTTGCTGGTCCTCACCTTCCCTTCACACCGCTTTCACAGCCAAATTCACTCTGGCCATCTGCGCTGCCCTTGCCTCCCAGCACTCCCAACACACATTCTCAGGCTCGCTCTCACTCTCACTCCCGGCAGAAACCACCTCCCAAAGTGCAAATGTCCAAGCCATTTCTCCCATACGATAAGCCTAAGGGCTTAGAACTGTTGCTGGTCCTCACCTTCCCTTGACACCGCTTTCACAGCCAAACTCACTCTGGCCATCTGCGCTGCCCTTGCCTCCCAGCACTCCCAACACAAATTATCAGGCTCAATCTCACTCTCACTCCCGACACAGACCAGCAACCAAAGTGCCAACACCCAAGCCATTTCTTCCATACGATAGGCCTAAGGGCTTCGAGCTGTTGCTGGTCCTCACCTTCCCTTGACACCGCTTTCACAGCCAAACACACTCTGGCCATCTGCCTTTGCCCTGCCTCCCAGCACTCTCAAAACACACTCTCAGGCGCAATCTCACTTTCACTCTCGTCACAGACCACCTCCCAAAGTGCAAACGTCCAAGCGATTTCTGCCGCATGCTACATCTCAGGGCTTAGAGCTCTTGCTGGTCCTCACCTTCCCTTGACACCGCTTTCACAGCCAAACACACTCTGACCATCTACCCTGGCTTTGCCTCCCAGCACTCCCAACAAACATACTCAGGTTCAGTCTCACTCTCACTCCCGGCAGAAACCACCTCCCAAAGTGCAAACGTCCAAGCCATTTCTCCCATACGATAGGTCTAAGGTCTTAGCGCTCTTCCTGGTCCTCACCTTCCCTTGACACCGCTTTCACAGCCAAACACACTCTGGCCATCTGCTTTTGCCTTGCCTCCCACCACTCTCAAAACACATTCTCAGGCGCACTTTCACTCCCGGCACAGACCACATCCCAAAGTGCCAACACCCAAGCGATTTCTGCCGCATGCTACCTCTAAGGGCTTAGAGCTCTTGCTGGTCCTCACCTTCCCTTGACACCGCTTTCACACACAAACACACTCTGCCCATCTGCCTTTGCCTTGCCTCCCAGCACTCCCAACACACAATCTCATTTTCAATCTCACTCTCACTCCCGGCACAGACCACCTCCCAAAAGTGCAAACGTCCAAGCCATTTCTCCCATGCGATAGGCCTAAGGGCTTAGAGCTGTTGCTGGTCCTCACCTTCCCTTGACACCGCTTTCACAGACAAACACACTCTGCCCATCTGCCTTTGCCTCAACTCCCAGCACTCCCAACACACTCTCACTCTCGGCACAGACCACCTCCCAAAGTGCCAACATCCAAGCGATTTCTGACGCACGCTACATCTAAGGGCTTAGAGCTGCTGCTGGTCCTCACCTTCCCTTGACACCGCTTTCACAGCCAAACACACTCTGCCCATCTACCCGGCTTTGCCTCCCAGCACTCACAACACACATTCTCACTCTCGGCACAAACCACCTCCCAAACTGCAAACACCCAACCGATTTCTGCCGCATGATACATCTAAGGGCTTAGAGCTGTTGCTGGTCCTCACCTTCCCTTGACACCGCTTTCACTGCGAAACTCACTCTGCCCATCTGCCTTTGCCTTGCCTCCCAGCACTCCCAACACACATTCTCACTCTCGGCACAGACCACATCCCAAAGTGCCAACTCCCAAGCGATATCTGACGCACGCTACATGTAAGGGCTTAGAGATGTTGCTGGTCCTCACCTTCCCTTCACACCGCTTTCACAGCCAAATTCACTCTGGCCATCTGCGCTGCCCTTGCCTCCCAGCACTCCCAACACACATTCTCAGGCTCGCTCTCACTCTCACTCCCGGCAGAAACCACCTCCCAAAGTGCAAATGTCCAAGCCATTTCTCCCATACGATAAGCCTAAGGGCTTAGAACTGTTGCTGGTCCTCACCTTCCCTTGACACCGCTTTCACAGCCAAACTCACTCTGGCCATCTGCGCTGCCCTTGCCTCCCAGCACTCCCAACACACATTATCAGGCTCAATCTCACTCTCACTCCCGACACAGACCAGCAACCAAAGTGCCAACACCCAAGCCATTTCTTCCATACGATAGGCCTAAGGGCTTCGAGCTGTTGCTGGTCCTCACCTTCCCTTGACACCGCTTTCACAGCCAAACACACTCTGGCCATCTGCCTTTGCCCTGCCTCCCAGCACTCTCAAAACACACTCTCAGGCGCAATCTCACTTTCACTCTCGTCACAGACCACCTCCCAAAGTGCAAACGTCCAAGCGATTTCTGCCGCATGCTACATCTCAGGGCTTAGAGCTCTTGCTGGTCCTCACCTTCCCTTGACACCGCTTTCACAGCCAAACACACTCTGACCATCTACCCTGGCTTTGCCTCCCAGCACTCCCAACAAACATACTCAGGTTCAGTCTCACTCTCACTCCCGGCAGAAACCACCTCCCAAAGTGCAAACGTCCAAGCCATTTCTCCCATACGATAGGTCTAAGGTCTTAGCGCTCTTCCTGGTCCTCACCTTCCCTTGACACCGCTTTCACAGCCAAACACACTCTGGCCATCTGCTTTTGCCTTGCCTCCCACCACTCTCAAAACACATTCTCAGGCGCACTTTCACTCCCGGCACAGACCACATCCCAAAGTGCCAACACCCAAGCGATTTCTGCCGCATGCTACCTCTAAAGGCTTAGAGCTCTTGCTGGTCCTCACCTTCCCTTGACACCGCTTTCACACACAAACACACTCTGCCCATCTGCCTTTGCCTTGCCTCCCAGCACTCCCAACACACAATCTCATTTTCAATCTCACTCTCACTCCCGGCACAGACCACCTCCCAAAAGTGCAAACGTCCAAGCCATTTCTCCCATGCGATAGGCCTAAGGGCTTAGAGCTGTTGCTGGTCCTCACCTTCCCTTGACACCGCTTTCACAGACAAACACACTCTGCCCATCTGCCTTTGCCTCAACTCCCAGCACTCCCAACACACTCTCACTCTCGGCACAGACCACCTCCCAAAGTGCCAACATCCAAGCGATTTCTGACGCACGCTACATCTAAGGGCTTAGAGCTGCTGCTGGTCCTCACCTTCCCTTGACACCGCTTTCACAGCCAAACACACTCTGCCCATCTACCCGGCTTTGCCTCCCAGCACTCACAACACACATTCTCACTCTCGGCACAAACCACCTCCCAAACTGCAAACACCCAACCGATTTCTGCCGCATGATACATCTAAGGGCTTAGAGCTGTTGCTGGTCCTCACCTTCCCTTGACACCGCTTTCACTGCGAAACTCATTCTGCCCATCTGCCTTTGCCTTGCCTCCCAGCACTCCCAACACACATTCTCACTCTCGGCACAGACCACATCCCAAAGTGCCAACTCCCAAGCGATATCTGACGCACGCTACATGTAAGGGCTTAGAGATGTTGCTGGTCCTCACCTTCCCTTCACACCGCTTTCACAGCCAAATTCACTCTGGCCATCTGCGCTGCCCTTGCCTCCCAGCACTCCCAACACACATTATCAGGCTCTTTCTCACTCTCACTCCCGGCAGAAACCACCTCCCAAAGTGCAAATGTCCATGCCATTTCTCCCATACGATAAGCCTAAGGGCTTAGAACTGTTGCTGGTCCTCACCTTCCCTTGACACCGCTTTCACAGCCAAACTCACTCTGGCCATCTGCACTGCCCTTGCCTCCCAGCACTCCCAACACACATTCTCAGGCTCAATCTCACTCTCACTCCCGACACAGACCAGCAACCAAAGTGCCAACAGCCAAGCCATTTCTTCCATACGATAGGCCTAAGGGCTTCGAGCTGTTGCTGGTCCTCACCTTCCCTTGACACCGCTTTCACAGCCAAACACACTCTGACCATCTACCCTGGCTTTGCCTCCCAGCACTCCCAACAAACATACTCAGGTTCAGTCTCACTCTCACTCCCGGCAGAAACCACCTCCCAAAGTGCAAACGTCCAAGCCATTTCTCCCATACGATAGGCCTAAGGGCTTAGCGCTCTTGCTGGTCCTCACCTTCCCTTCATAGCGCTTTCACAGCCAAACACACTCGGGCCATCTGCTTTTGCCTTGCCTCCCACCACTCTCAAAACACATTCTCAGGCGCACTTTCACTCCCGGCACAGACCACATCCCAAAGTGTCAACACCCAAGCGATTTCTGCCGCATGATACATCTAAGGGCTTAGAGCTCTTGCTGGTCCTCACCTTCCCTTGACACCGCTTTCACAGCCAAACTCACTCTGCCCATCTGCCTTTGCCTTGCCTCCCAGCACTCCCAACACACATTCTCAGGCTCACTGTCACTCTCACTCCCGGCACAAACCACCTCCCAATGTGCAAACATTAAAGCCATTTCTCCCATACGATAGGCCTAAGGGCTTCGAGCTGTTGCTGGTCCTCACCTTCCCTTGACACCGCTTTCACAGCCAAACTCACTCTGCCCATCTGCCTTTGCCTTGCCTCCCAGCACTCCCAACACACACTCTCAGGCTCAATCTCACTCTCACTCCCGGCACAGACCACCTCCCAAAGTGAAAACGTCCAAGCCATTTCTCCCATGCGATAGGCCTAAGGGCTTAGAGATGTTGCTGGTCTTCACCTTCCCTTGACACCGCTTTCACAGACAAACACACTCTGGCCATCTGCCTTTGCCTTGCCTCCCCGCACTCCCAACACACTCTCACTCTCGGCACAGACCACCTCCCAAAGTGCCAAACTCCAAGCCATTTCTGACGCACGCTACATCTAAGGGCTTAGAGCTGCTGCTGGTCCTCACCTTCCCTTGACACCGCTTTCACAGCCAAACACACTCTGCCCATCTACCCGGCTTTGCCTCCCAGCACTCACAACACACATTCTCACTCTCGGCACAAACCACCTCCCAAACTGCAAACACCCAACCGATTTCTGCCGCATGATACATCTAAGGGCTTAGAGCTGTTGCTGGTCCTCACCTTCCCTTGACACCGCTTTCACTGCGAAACTCATTCTGCCCATCTGCCTTTGCCTTGCCTCCCAGCACTCCCAACACACATTCTCACTCTCGGCACAGACCACATCCCAAAGTGCCAACTCCCAAGCGATATCTGACGCACGCTACATGTAAGGGCTTAGAGATGTTGCTGGTCCTCACCTTCCCTTCACACCGCTTTCACAGCCAAATTCACTCTGGCCATCTGCGCTGCCCTTGCCTCCCAGCACTCCCAACACACATTCTCAGGCTCGCTCTCACTCTCACTCCCTGCAGAAACCACCTCCCAAAGTGCAAATGTCCAAGCCATTTCTCCCATACGATAAGCCTAAGGGCTTAGAACTGTTGCTGGTCCTCACCTTCCCTTGACACCGCTTTCACAGCCAAACTCACTCTGGCCATCTGCACTGCCCTTGCCTCCCAGCACTCCCAACACACATTATCAGGCTCAATCTCACTCTCACTCCCGACACAGACCAGCAACCAAAGTGCCAACACCCAAGCCATTTCTTCCATACGATAGGCCTAAGGGCTTCGAGCTGTTGCTGGTCCTCACCTTCCCTTGACACCGCTTTCACAGCCAAACACACTCTGGCCATCTGCCTTTGCCCTGCCTCCCAGCACTCTCAAAACACACTCTCAGGCGCAATCTCACTTTCACTCTCGTCACAGACCACCTCCCAAAGTGCAAACATCCAAGCGATTTCTGCCGCATGCTACATCTCAGGGCTTAGAGCTCTTGCTGGTCCTCACCTTCCCTTGACACCGCTTTCACAGCCAAACACACTCTGACCATCTACCCTGGCTTTGCCTCCCAGCACTCCCAACAAACATACTCAGGTTCAGTCTCACTCTCACTCCCGGCAGAAACCACCTCCCAAAGTGCAAACGTCCAAGCCATTTCTCCCATACGATAGGCCTAAGGGCTTAGCGCTCTTGCTGGTCCTCACCTTCCCTTCATAGCGCTTTCACAGCCAAACACACTCGGGCCATCTGCTTTTGCCTTGCCTCCCACCACTCTCAAAACACATTCTCAGGCGCACTTTCACTCCCGGCACAGACCACATCCCAAAGTGCCAACACCCAAGCGATTTCTGCCGCATGATACATCTAAGGGCTTAGAGCTCTTGCTGGTCCTCACCTTCCCTTGACACCGCTTTCACAGCCAAACTCACTCTGCCCATCTGCCTTTGCCTTGCCTCCCAGCACTCCCAACACACATTCTCAGGCTCACTGTCACTCTCACTCCCGGCACAAACCACCTCCCAATGTGCAAACATTAAAGCCATTTCTCCCATACGATAGGCCTAAGGGCTTCGAGCTGTTGCTGGTCCTCACCTTCCCTTGACACCGCTTTCACAGCCAAACTCACTCTGCCCATCTGCCTTTGCCTTGCCTCCCAGCACTCCCAACACACAATCTCAGGCTCAATCTCACTCTCACTCCCGGCACAGACCACCTCCCAAAGTGAAAACGTCCAAGCCATTTCTCCCATGCGATAGGCCTAAGGGCTTAGAGATGTTGCTGGTCTTCACCTTCCCTTGACACCGCTTTCACAGACAAACACACTCTGGCCATCTGCCTTTGCCTTGCCTCCCCGCACTCCCAACACACTCTCACTCTCGGCACAGACCACCTCCCAAAGTGCCAAACTCCAAGCCATTTCTGACGCACGCTACATCTAAGGCCTTAGAGCTGCTGCTGGTCCTCACCTTCCCTTGACACCGCTTTCACAGCCAAACACACTCTGCCCATCTACCCGGCTTTGCCTCCCAGCACTCACAACACACATTCTCACTCTCGGCACAAACCACCTCCCAAACTGCAAACACCCAACCGATTTCTGCCGCATGATACATCTAAGGGCTTAGAGCTGTTGCTGGTCCTCACCTTCCCTTGACACCGCTTTCACTGCGAAACTCATTCTGCCCATCTGCCTTTGCCTTGCCTCCCAGCACTCCCAACACACATTCTCACTCTCGGCACAGACCACATCCCAAAGTGCCAACTCCCAAGCGATATCTGACGCACGCTACATGTAAGGGCTTAGAGATGTTGCTGGTCCTCACCTTCCCTTCACACCGCTTTCACAGCCAAATTCACTCTGGCCATCTGCGCTGCCCTTGCCTCCCAGCACTCCCAACACACATTCTCAGTCTCGCTCTCACTCTCACTCCCGGCAGAAACCACCTCCCAAAGTGCAAATGTCCAAGCCATTTCTCCCATACGATAAGCCTAAGGGCTTAGAACTGTTGCTGGTCCTCACCTTCCCTTGACACCGCTTTCACAGCCAAACTCACTCTGGCCATCTGCGCTGCCCTTGCCTCCCAGCACTCCCAACACACATTCACAGGCTCAATCTCACTCTCACTCCCGACACAGACCAGCAACCAAAGTGCCAACAGCCAAGCCATTTCTTCCATACGATAGGCCTAAGGGCTTCGAGCTGTTGCTGGTCCTCACCTTCCCTTGACACCGCTTTCACAGCCAAACACACTCTGGCCATCTGCCTTTGCCTTGCCTCCCAGCACTCTCAAAACACACTCTCAGGCGCAATCTCACTTTCACTCTCGTCACAGACCACCTCCCAAAGTGCAAACGTCCAAGCGATTTCTGCCGCATGCTACATCTCAGGGCTTAGAGCTCTTGCTGGTCCTCACCTTCCCTTGACACCGCTTTCACAGCCAAACACACTCTGACCATCTACCCTGGCTTTGCCTCCCAGCACTCCCAACAAACATACTCAGGTTCAGTCTCACTCTCACTCCCGGCAGAAACCACCTCCCAAAGTGCAAACGTCCAAGCCATTTCTCCCATACGATAGGTCTAAGGTCTTAGCGCTCTTCCTGGTCCTCACCTTCCCTTGACACCGCTTTCACAGCCAAACACACTCTGGCCATCTGCTTTTGCCTTGCCTCCCACCACTCTCAAAACACATTCTCAGGCGCACTTTCACTCCCGGCACAGACCACATCCCAAAGTGCCAACACCCAAGCGATTTCTGCCGCATGCTACCTCTAAGGGCTTAGAGCTCTTGCTGGTCCTCACCTTCCCTTGACACCGCTTTCACAGCCAAACTCACTCTGCCCATCTGCCTTTGCCTTGCCTCCCAGCACTCCCAACACACAATCTCATTTTCAATCTCACTCTCACTCCCGGCACAGACCACCTCCCAAAAGTGCAAACGTCCAAGCCATTTCTCCCATGCGATAGGCCTAAGGGCTTAGAGCTGTTGCTGGTCCTCACCTTCCCTTGACACCGCTTTCACAGACAAACACACTCTGCCCATCTGCCTTTGCCTCAACTCCCAGCACTCCCAACACACTCTCACTCTCGGCACAGACCACCTCCCAAAGTGCCAACATCCAAGCGATTTCTGACGCACGCTACATCTAAGGGCTTAGAGCTGCTGCTGGTCCTCACCTTCCCTTGACACCGCTTTCACAGCCAAACACACTCTGCCCATCTACCCGGCTTTGCCTCCCAGCACTCACAACACACATTCTCACTCTCGGCACAAACCACCTCCCAAACTGCAAACACCCAACCGATTTCTGCCGCATGATACATCTAAGGGCTTAGAGCTGTTGCTGGTCCTCACCTTCCCTTGACACCGCTTTCACTGCGAAACTCATTCTGCCCATCTGCCTTTGCCTTGCCTCCCAGCACTCCCAACACACATTCTCACTCTCGGCACAGACCACATCCCAAAGTGCCAACTCCCAAGCGATATCTGACGCACGCTACATGTAAGGGCTTAGAGATGTTGCTGGTCCTCACCTTCCCTTCACACCGCTTTCACAGCCAAATTCACTCTGGCCATCTGCGCTGCCCTTGCCTCCCAGCACTCCCAACACACATTCTCAGGCTCGCTCTCACTCTCACTCCCGGCAGAAACCACCTCCCAAAGTGCAAATGTCCATGCCATTTCTCCCATACGATAAGCCTAAGGGCTTAGAACTGTTGCTGGTCCTCACCTTCCCTTGACACCGCTTTCACAGCCAAACTCACTCTGGCCATCTGCACTGCCCTTGCCTCCCAGCACTCCCAACACACATTCTCAGGCTCAATCTCACTCTCACTCCCGACACAGACCAGCAACCAAAGTGCCAACAGCCAAGCCATTTCTTCCATACGATAGGCCTAAGGGCTTCGAGCTGTTGCTGGTCCTCACCTTCCCTTGACACCGCTTTCACAGCCAAACACACTCTGGCCATCTGCCTTTGCCCTGCCTCCCAGCACTCTCAAAACACACTCTCAGGCGCAATCTCACTTTCACTCTCGTCACAGACCACCTCCCAAAGTGCCAACACCCAAGCGATTTCTGCCGCATGCTACCTCTAAGGGCTTAGAGCTCTTGCTGGTCCTCACCTTCCCTTGACACCGCTTTCACAGCCAAACTCACTCTGCCCATCTGCCTTTGCCTTGCCTCCCAGCACTCCCAACACACAATCTCATTTTCAATCTCACTCTCACTCCCGGCACAGACCACCTCCCAAAAGTGCAAACGTCCAAGCCATTTCTCCCATGCGATAGGCCTAAGGGCTTAGAGCTGTTGCTGGTCCTCACCTTCCCTTGACACCGCTTTCACAGACAAACACACTCTGCCCATCTGCCTTTGCCTCAACTCCCAGCACTCCCAACACACTCTCACTCTCGGCACAGACCACCTCCCAAAGTGCCAACATCCAAGCGATTTCTGACGCACGCTACATCTAAGGGCTTAGAGCTGCTGCTGGTCCTCACCTTCCCTTGACACCGCTTTCACAGCCAAACACACTCTGCCCATCTACCCGGCTTTGCCTCCCAGCACTCACAACACACATTCTCACTCTCGGCACAAACCACCTCCCAAACTGCAAACACCCAACCGATTTCTGCCGCATGATACATCTAAGGGCTTAGAGCTGTTGCTGGTCCTCACCTTCCCTTGACACCGCTTTCACTGCGAAACTCATTCTGCCCATCTGCCTTTGCCTTGCCTCCCAGCACTCCCAACACACATTCTCACTCTCGGCACAGACCACATCCCAAAGTGCCAACTCCCAAGCGATATCTGACGCACGCTACATGTAAGGGCTTAGAGATGTTGCTGGTCCTCACCTTCCCTTCACACCGCTTTCACAGCCAAATTCACTCTGGCCATCTGCGCTGCCCTTGCCTCCCAGCACTCCCAACACACATTCTCAGGCTCGCTCTCACTCTCACTCCCGGCAGAAACCACCTCCCAAAGTGCAAATGTCCATGCCATTTCTCCCATACGATAAGCCTAAGGGCTTAGAACTGTTGCTGGTCCTCACCTTCCCTTGACACCGCTTTCACAGCCAAACTCACTCTGGCCATCTGCACTGCCCTTGCCTCCCAGCACTCCCAACACACATTCTCAGGCTCAATCTCACTCTCACTCCCGACACAGACCAGCAACCAAAGTGCCAACAGCCAAGCCATTTCTTCCATACGATAGGCCTAAGGGCTTCGAGCTGTTGCTGGTCCTCACCTTCCCTTGACACCGCTTTCACAGCCAAACACACTCTGGCCATCTGCCTTTGCCCTGCCTCCCAGCACTCTCAAAACACACTCTCAGGCGCAATCTCACTTTCACTCTCGTCACAGACCACCTCCCAAAGTGCAAACGTCCAAGCGATTTCTGCCGCATGCTACATCTCAGGGCTTAGAGCTGTTGCTGGTCCTCACCTTCCCTTGACACCGCTTTCACAGCCAAACACACTCTGACCATCTACCCTGGCTTTGCCTCCCAGCACTCCCAACAAACATACTCAGGTTCAGTCTCACTCTCACTCCCGGCAGAAACCACCTCCCAAAGTGCAAACGTCCAAGCCATTTCTCCCATACGATAGGCCTAAGGGCTTAGCGCTCTTGCTGGTCCTCACCTTCCCTTCATAGCGCTTTCACAGCCAAACACACTCGGGCCATCTGCTTTTGCCTTGCCTCCCACCACTCTCAAAACACATTCTCAGGCGCACTTTCACTCCCGGCACAGACCACATCCCAAAGTGCCAACACCCAAGCGATTTCTGCCGCATGCTACCTCTAAGGGCTTAGAGCTCTTGCTGGTCCTCACCTTCCCTTGACACCGCTTTCACAGCCAAACTCACTCTGCCCATCTGCCTTTGCCTTGCCTCCCAGCACTCCCAACACACATTCTCAGGCTCACTGTCACTCTCACTCCCGGCACAAACCACCTCCCAATGTGCAAACATTAAAGCCATTTCTCCCATACGATAGGCCTAAGGGCTTCGAGCTGTTGCTGGTCCTCACCTTCCCTTGACACCGCTTTCACAGCCAAACTCACTCTGCCCATCTGCCTTTGCCTTGCCTCCCAGCACTCCCAACACACACTCTCAGGCTCAATCTCACTCTCACTCCCGGCACAGACCACCTCCCAAAGTGAAAACGTCCAAGCCATTTCTCCCATGCGATAGGCCTAAGGGCTTAGAGATGTTGCTGGTCTTCACCTTCCCTTGACACCGCTTTCACAGACAAACACACTCTGGCCATCTGCCTTTGCCTTGCCTCCCCGCACTCCCAACACACTCTCACTCTCGGCACAGACCACCTCCCAAAGTGCCAACATCCAAGCGATTTCTGACGCACGCTACATCTAAGGGCTTAGAGCTGCTGCTGGTCCTCACCTTCCCTTGACACCGCTTTCACAGCCAAACACACTCTGCCCATCTACCCGGCTTTGCCTCCCAGCACTCACAACACACATTCTCACTCTCGGCACAAACCACCTCCCAAACTGCAAACACCCAACCGATTTCTGCCGCATGATACATCTAAGGGCTTAGAGCTGTTGCTGGTCCTCACCTTCCCTTGACACCGCTTTCACTGCGAAACTCATTCTGCCCATCTGCCTTTGCCTTGCCTCCCAGCACTCCCAACACACATTCTCACTCTCGGCACAGACCACATCCCAAAGTGCCAACTCCCAAGCGATATCTGACGCACGCTACATGTAAGGGCTTAGAGATGTTGCTGGTCCTCACCTTCCCTTCACACCGCTTTCACAGCCAAATTCACTCTGGCCATCTGCGCTGCCCTTGCCTCCCAGCACTCCTAACACACATTCTCAGTCTCGCTCTCACTCTCACTCCCGGCAGAAACCACCTCCCAAAGTGCAAATGTCCAAGCCATTTCTCCCATACGATAAGCCTAAGGGCTTAGAACTGTTGCTGGTCCTCACCTTCCCTTGACACCGCTTTCACAGCCAAACTCACTCTGGCCATCTGCACTGCCCTTGCCTCCCAGCACTCCCAACACACATTCTCAGGCTCAATCTCACTCTCACTCCCGACACAGACCAGCAACCAAAGTGCCAACACCCAAGCCATTTCTTCCATACGATAGGCCTAAGGGCTTCGAGCTGTTGCTGGTCCTCACCTTCCCTTGACACCGCTTTCACAGCCAAACACACTCTGGCCATCTGCCTTTGCCCTGCCTCCCAGCACTCTCAAAACACACTCTCAGGCGCAATCTCACTTTCACTCTCGTCACAGACCACCTCCCAAAGTGCAAACGTCCAAGCGATTTCTGCCGCATGCTACATCTCAGGGCTTAGAGCTCTTGCTGGTCCTCACCTTCCCTTGACACCGCTTTCACAGCCAAACACACTCTGACCATCTACCCTGGCTTTGCCTCCCAGCACTCCCAACAAACATACTCAGGTTCAGTCTCACTCTCACTCCCGGCAGAAACCACCTCCCAAAGTGCAAACGTCCAAGCCATTTCTCCCATACGATAGGCCTAAGGGCTTAGCGCTCTTGCTGGTCCTCACCTTCCCTTCATAGCGCTTTCACAGCCAAACACACTCGGGCCATCTGCTTTTGCCTTGCCTCCCACCACTCTCAAAACACATTCTCAGGCGCACTTTCACTCCCGGCACAGACCACACCCCAAAGTGCCAACACCCAAGCGATTTCTGCCGCATGCTACCTCTAAGGGCTTAGAGCTCTTGCTGGTCCTCACCTTCCCTTGACACCGCTTTCACAGCCAAACTCACTCTGCCCATCTGCCTTTGCCTTGCCTCCCAGCACTCCCAACACACATTCTCAGGCTCACTGTCACTCTCACTCCCGGCACAAACCACCTCCCAATGTGCAAACATTAAAGCCATTTCTCCCATACGATAGGCCTAAGGGCTTCGAGCTGTTGCTAGTCCTCACCTTCCCTTGACACCGCTTTCACAGCCAAACTCACTCTGCCCATCTGCCTTTGCCTTGCCTCCCAGCACTCCCAACACACACTCTCAGGCTCAATCTCACTCTCACTCCCGGCACAGACCACCTCCCAAAGTGAAAACGTCCAAGCCATTTCTCCCATACGATAGGCCTAAGGGCTTAGAGATGTTGCTGGTCTTCACCTTCCCTTGACACCGCTTTAACAGCCAAACTCACTCTGCCCATCTGCCTTTGCCTTGCCTCCCAGCACTCCCAACACACAATCTCATTTTCAATCTCACTCTCACTCCCGGCACAGACCACCTCCCAAAAGTGCAAACGTCCAAGCCATTTCTCCCATGCGATAGGCCTAAGGGCTTAGAGCTGTTGCTGGTCCTCACCTTCCCTTGACACCGCTTTCACAGACAAACACACTCTGCCCATCTGCCTTTGCCTCAACTCCCAGCACTCCCAACACACTCTCACTCTCGGCACAGACCACCTCCCAAAGTGCCAACATCCAAGCGATTTCTGACGCACGCTACATCTAAGGGCTTAGAGCTGTTGCTGGTCCTCACCTTCCCTTGAAACCGCTTTCACAGCCAAACACACTCTGCCCATCTGCCTTTGCCTTGCCTCCCAGCACTCCCAACACACATTCTCAGGCTCAATCTCACTCTCACTCCTGGCACAGACCACCTCCCAAAGTGAAAACGTCCAAGCCATTTCTCCCATGCGATAGGCCTAAGGGCTTAGAGCTGTTGCTGGTCCTCACCTTCCCTTGACACCGCTTTCACAGACAAACACACTCTGCCCATCTGCCTTTGCCTCAACTCCCAGCACTCCCAACACACTCTCACTCTCGGCACAGACCACCTCCCAAAGTGCCAACATCCAAGCGATTTCTGACGCACGCTACATCTAAGGGCTTAGAGCTGCTGCTGGTCCTCACCTTCCCTTGACACCGCTTTCACAGCCAAACACACTCTGCCCATCTACCCGGCTTTGCCTCCCAGCACTCACAACACACATTCTCACTCTCGGCACAAACCACCTCCCAAACTGCAAACACCCAACCGATTTCTGCCGCATGATACATCTAAGGGCTTAGAGCTGTTGCTGGTCCTCACCTTCCCTTGACACCGCTTTCACTGCGAAACTCACTCTGCCCATCTGCCTTTGCCTTGCCTCCCAGCACTCCAAACACACATTCTCAGGCTCACTCTCACTCTCAATCCCGGCAGAAACCACCTCCCAAAGTGCAAATATCCAAGCCATTTCTCCCATACAATAGGCCTAAGGGCTTAGAGATGTTGCTGGTCTTCACCTTCCCTTGACACCGCTTTCACAGACAAACACACTCTGCCCATCTGCTTTTGCCTTGCCTCCCAGCACTCCCAACACACATTCTCACTCTCGGCACAAACCACATCCCAAAGTGCCAACTCCCAAGCGATAGCTGACGCACGCTACATGTAAGGGCTTAGAGATGTTGCTGGTCCTCACCTTCCCTTCACACCGCTTTCACAGCCAAATTCACTCTGGCCATCTGCGCTGCCCTTGCCTCCCAGCACTCCCAACACACATTCTCAGGCTCGCTCTCACCCTCACTCCCGGCAGAAACCACCTCCCAAAGTGCAAATGTCCAAGCCATTTCTCCCATACGATAAGCCTAAGGGCTTAGAACTGTTGCTGGTCCTCACCTTCCCTTGACACCGCTTTCACAGCCAAACTCACTCTGGCCATCTGCGCTGCCCTTGCCTCCCAGCACTCCCAACACACATTCTCAGGCTCAATCTCACTCTCACTCCCGACACAGACCAGCAACCAAAGTGCCAACACCCAAGCCATTTCTTCCATACGATAGGCCTAAGGGCTTCGAGCTGTTGCTGGTCCTCACCTTCCCTTGACACCGCTTTCACAGCCAAACACACTCTGGCCATCTGCCTTTGCCCTGCCTCCCAGCACTCTCAAAACACACTCTCAGGCGCAATCTCACTTTCACTCTCGTCACAGACCACCTCCCAAAGTGCAAACGTCCAAGCGATTTCTGCCGCATGCTACATCTCAGGGCTTAGAGCTCTTGCTGGTCCTCACCTTCCCTTGACACCGCTTTCACAGCCAAACACACTCTGACCATCTACCCTGGCTTTGCCTCCCAGCACTCCCAACAAACATACTCAGGTTCAGTCTCACTCTCACTCCCGGCAGAAACCACCTCCCAAAGTGAAAACGTCCAAGCCATTTCTCCCATACGATAGGTCTAAGGTCTTAGCGCTCTTCCTGGTCCTCACCTTCCCTTGACACCGCTTTCACAGCCAAACACACTCTGGCCATCTGCTTTTGCCTTGCCTCCCACCACTCTCAAAACACATTCTCAGGCGCACTTTCACTCCCGGCACAGACCACATCCCAAAGTGCCAACACCCAAGCGATTTCTGCCGCATGCTACCTCTAAAGGCTTAGAGCTCTTGCTGGTCCTCACCTTCCCTTGACACCGCTTTCACACACAAACACACTCTGCCCATCTGCCTTTGCCTTGCCTCCCAGCACTCCCAACACACAATCTCATTTTCAATCTCACTCTCACTCCCGGCACAGACCACCTCCCAAAAGTGCAAACGTCCAAGCCATTTCTCCCATGCGATAGGCCTAAGGGCTTAGAGCTGTTGCTGGTCCTCACCTTCCCTTGACACCGCTTTCACAGACAAACACACTCTGCCCATCTGCCTTTGCCTCAACTCCCAGCACTCCCAACACACTCTCACTCTCGGCACAGACCACCTCCCAAAGTGCCAACATCCAAGCGATTTCTGACGCACGCTACATCTAAGGGCTTAGAGCTGTTGCTGGTCCTCACCTTCCCTTGACACCGCTTTCACAGCCAAACACACTCTGCCCATCTGCCTTTGCCTTGCCTCCCAGCACTCCCAACACACATTCTCAGGCTCAATCTCACTCTCACTCCTGGCACAGACCACCTCCCAAAGTGAAAACGTCCAAGCCATTTCTCCCATGCGATAGGCCTAAGGGCTTAGAGCTGTTGCTGGTCCTCACCTTCCCTTGACACCGCTTTCACAGACAAACACACTCTGCCCATCTGCCTTTGCCTCAACTCCCAGCACTCCCAACACACTCTCACTCTCGGCACAGACCACCTCCCAAAGTGCCAACATCCAAGCGATTTCTGACGCACGCTACATCTAAGGGCTTAGAGCTGCTGCTGGTCCTCACCTTCCCTTGACACCGCTTTCACAGCCAAACACACTCTGCCCATCTACCCGGCTTTGCCTCCCAGCACTCACAACACACATTCTCACTCTCGGCACAAACCACCTCCCAAACTGCAAACACCCAACCGATTTCTGCCGCATGATACATCTAAGGGCTTAGAGCTGTTGCTGGTCCTCACCTTCCCTTGACACCGCTTTCACTGCGAAACTCACTCTGCCCATCTGCCTTTGCCTTGCCTCCCAGCACTCCCAACAAACATACTCAGGTTCAGTCTCACTCTCACTCCCGGCAGAAACCACCTCCCAAAGTGCAAACGTCCAAGCCATTTCTCCCATACGATAGGTCTAAGGTCTTAGCGCTCTTCCTGGTCCTCACCTTCCCTTGACACCGCTTTCACAGCCAAACACACTCTGGCCATCTGCTTTTGCCTTGCCTCCCACCACTCTCAAAACACATTCTCAGGCGCACTTTCACTCCCGGCACAGACCACATCCCAAAGTGCCAACACCCAAGCGATTTCTGCTGCATGCTACCTCTAAGGGCTTAGAGCTGTTGCTGGTCCTCACCTTCCCTTGACACCGCTTTCACACACAAACACACTCTGCCCATCTGCCTTTGCCTTGCCTCCCAGCACTCCCAACACACAATCTCATTTTCAATCTCACTCTCACTCCCGGCACAGACCACCTCCCAAAAGTGCAAACGTCCAAGCCATTTCTCCCATGCGATAGGCCTAAGGGCTTAGAGCTGTTGCTGGTCCTCACCTTCCCTTGACACCGCTTTCACAGACAAACACACTCTGCCCATCTGCCTTTGCCTCAACTCCCAGCACTCCCAACACACTCTCACTCTCGGCACAGACCACCTCCCAAAGTGCCAACATCCAAGCGATTTCTGACGCACGCTACATCTAAGGGCTTAGAGCTGCTGCTGGTCCTCACCTTCCCTTGACACCGCTTTCACAGCCAAACACACTCTGCCCATCTACCCGGCTTTGCCTCCCAGCACTCACAACACACATTCTCACTCTCGGCACAAACCACCTCCCAAACTGCAAACACCCAACCGATTTCTGCCGCATGATACATCTAAGGGCTTAGAGCTGTTGCTGGTCCTCACCTTCCCTTGACACCGCTTTCACTGCGAAACTCACTCTGCCCATCTGCCTTTGCCTTGCCTCCCAGCACTCCCAACACACATTCTCACTCTCGGCACAGACCACATCCCAAAGTGCCAACTCCCAAGCGATATCTGACGCACGCTACATGTAAGGGCTTAGAGATGTTGCTGGTCCTCACCTTCCCTTCACACCGCTTTCACAGCCAAATTCACTCTGGCCATCTGCGCTGCCCTTGCCTCCCAGCACTCCCAACACACATTCTCAGGCTCGCTCTCACTCTCACTCCCGGCAGAAACCACCTCCCAAAGTGCAAATGTCCAAGCCATTTCTCCCATACGATAAGCCTAAGGGCTTAGAACTGTTGCTGGTCCTCACCTTCCCTTGACACCGCTTTCACAGCCAAACTCACTCTGGCCATCTGCGCTGCCCTTGCCTCCCAGCACTCCCAACACACATTATCAGGCTCAATCTCACTCTCACTCCCGACACAGACCAGCAACCAAAGTGCCAACACCCAAGCCATTTCTTCCATACGATAGGCCTAAGGGCTTCGAGCTGTTGCTGGTCCTCACCTTCCCTTGACACCGCTTTCACAGCCAAACACACTCTGGCCATCTGCCTTTGCCCTGCCTCCCAGCACTCTCAAAACACACTCTCAGGCGCAATCTCACTTTCACTCTCGTCACAGACCACCTCCCAAAGTGCAAACGTCCAAGCGATTTCTGCCGCATGCTACATCTCAGGGCTTAGAGCTCTTGCTGGTCCTCACCTTCCCTTGACACCGCTTTCACAGCCAAACACACTCTGACCATCTACCCTGGCTTTGCCTCCCAGCACTCCCAACAAACATACTCAGGTTCAGTCTCACTCTCACTCCCGGCAGAAACCACCTCCCAAAGTGAAAACGTCCAAGCCATTTCTCCCATACGATAGGTCTAAGGTCTTAGCGCTCTTCCTGGTCCTCACCTTCCCTTGACACCGCTTTCACAGCCAAACACACTCTGGCCATCTGCTTTTGCCTTGCCTCCCACCACTCTCAAAACACATTCTCAGGCGCACTTTCACTCCCGGCACAGACCACATCCCAAAGTGCCAACACCCAAGCGATTTCTGCCGCATGCTACCTCTAAGGGCTTAGAGCTCTTGCTGGTCCTCACCTTCCCTTCACACCGCTTTCACACACAAACACACTCTGCCCATCTGCCTTTGCCTTGCCTCCCAGCACTCCCAACACACAATCTCATTTTCAATCTCACTCTCACTCCCGGCACAGACCACCTCCCAAAAGTGCAAACGTCCAAGCCATTTCTCCCATGCGATAGGCCTAAGGGCTTAGAGCTGTTGCTGGTCCTCACCTTCCCTTGACACCGCTTTCACAGACAAACACACTCTGCCCATCTGCCTTTGCCTCAACTCCCAGCACTCCCAACACACTCTCACTCTCGGCACAGACCACCTCCCAAAGTGCCAACATCCAAGCGATTTCTGACGCACGCTACATCTAAGGGCTTAGAGCTGCTGCTGGTCCTCACCTTCCCTTGACACCGCTTTCACAGCCAAACACACTCTGCCCATCTACCCGGCTTTGCCTCCCAGCACTCACAACACACATTCTCACTCTCGGCACAAACCACCTCCCAAACTGCAAACACCCAACCGATTTCTGCCGCATGATACATCTAAGGGCTTAGAGCTGTTGCTGGTCCTCACCTTCCCTTGACACCGCTTTCACTGCGAAACTCATTCTGCCCATCTGCCTTTGCCTTGCCTCCCAGCACTCCCAACACACATTCTCACTCTCGGCACAGACCACATCCCAAAGTGCCAACTCCCAAGCGATATCTGACGCACGCTACATGTAAGGGCTTAGAGATGTTGCTGGTCCTCACCTTCCCTTCACACCGCTTTCACAGCCAAATTCACTCTGGCCATCTGCGCTGCCCTTGCCTCCCAGCACTCCCAACACACATTCTCAGGCTCGCTCTCACTCTCACTCCCGGCAGAAACCACCTCCCAAAGTGCAAATGTCCATGCCATTTCTCCCATACGATAAGCCTAAGGGCTTAGAACTGTTGCTGGTCCTCACCTTCCCTTGACACCGCTTTCACAGCCAAACTCACTCTGGCCATCTGCACTGCCCTTGCCTCCCAGCACTCCCAACACACATTCTCAGGCTCAATCTCACTCTCACTCCCGACACAGACCAGCAACCAAAGTGCCAACAGCCAAGCCATTTCTTCCATACGATAGGCCTAAGGGCTTCGAGCTGTTGCTGGTCCTCACCTTCCCTTGACACCGCTTTCACAGCCAAACACACTCTGGCCATCTGCCTTTGCCCTGCCTCCCAGCACTCTCAAAACACACTCTCAGGCGCAATCTCACTTTCACTCTCGTCACAGACCACCTCCCAAAGTGCAAACGTCCAAGCGATTTCTGCCGCATGCTACATCTCAGGGCTTAGAGCTCTTGCTGGTCCTCACCTTCCCTTGACACCGCTTTCACAGCCAAACACACTCTGACCATCTACCCTGGCTTTGCCTCCCAGCACTCCCAACAAACATACTCAGGTTCAGTCTCACTCTCACTCCCGGCAGAAACCACCTCCCAAAGTGCAAACGTCCAAGCCATTTCTCCCATACGATAGGCCTAAGGGCTTAGCGCTCTTGCTGGTCCTCACCTTCCCTTCATAGCGCTTTCACAGCCAAACACACTCGGGCCATCTGCTTTTGCCTTGCCTCCCACCACTCTCAAAACACATTCTCAGGCGCACTTTCACTCCCGGCACAGACCACATCCCAAAGTGCCAACACCCAAGCGATTTCTGCCGCATGATACATCTAAGGGCTTAGAGCTCTTGCTGGTCCTCACCTTCCCTTGACACCGCTTTCACAGCCAAACTCACTCTGCCCATCTGCCTTTGCCTTGCCTCCCAGCACTCCCAACACACATTCTCAGGCTCACTGTCACTCTCACTCCCGGCACAAACCACCTCCCAATGTGCAAACATTAAAGCCATTTCTCCCATACGATAGGCCTAAGGGCTTCGAGCTGTTGCTGGTCCTCACCTTCCCTTGACACCGCTTTCACAGCCAAACTCACTCTGCCCATCTGCCTTTGCCTTGCCTCCCAGCACTCCCAACACACACTCTCAGGCTCAATCTCACTCTCACTCCCGGCACAGACCACCTCCCAAAGTGAAAACGTCCAAGCCATTTCTCCCATGCGATAGGCCTAAGGGCTTAGAGATGTTGCTGGTCTTCACCTTCCCTTGACACCGCTTTCACAGACAAACACACTCTGGCCATCTGCCTTTGCCTTGCCTCCCCGCACTCCCAACACACTCTCACTCTCGGCACAGACCACCTCCCAAAGTGCCAACATCCAAGCGATTTCTGACGCACGCTACATCTAAGGGCTTAGAGCTGCTGCTGGTCCTCACCTTCCCTTGACACCGCTTTCACAGCCAAACACACTCTGCCCATCTACCCGGCTTTGCCTCCCAGCACTCACAACACACATTCTCACTCTCGGCACAAACCACCTCCCAAACTGCAAACACCCAACCGATTTCTGCCGCATGATACATCTAAGGGCTTAGAGCTGTTGCTGGTCCTCACCTTCCCTTGACACCGCTTTCACTGCGAAACTCACTCTGCCCATCTGCCTTTGCCTTGCCTCCCAGCACTCCCAACAAACATACTCAGGTTCAGTCTCACTCTCACTCCCGGCAGAAACCACCTCCCAAAGTGCAAACGTCCAAGCCATTTCTCCCATACGATAGGTCTAAGGTCTTAGCGCTCTTCCTGGTCCTCACCTTCCCTTGACACCGCTTTCACAGCCAAACACACTCTGGCCATCTGCTTTTGCCTTGCCTCCCACCACTCTCAAAACACATTCTCAGGCGCACTTTCACTCCCGGCACAGACCACATCCCAAAGTGCCAACACCCAAGCGATTTCTGCTGCATGCTACCTCTAAGGGCTTAGAGCTGTTGCTGGTCCTCACCTTCCCTTGACACCGCTTTCACACACAAACACACTCTGCCCATCTGCCTTTGCCTTGCCTCCCAGCACTCCCAACACACAATCTCATTTTCAATCTCACTCTCACTCCCGGCACAGACCACCTCCCAAAAGTGCAAACGTCCAAGCCATTTCTCCCATGCGATAGGCCTAAGGGCTTAGAGCTGTTGCTGGTCCTCACCTTCCCTTGACACCGCTTTCACAGACAAACACACTCTGCCCATCTGCCTTTGCCTCAACTCCCAGCACTCCCAACACACTCTCACTCTCGGCACAGACCACCTCCCAAAGTGCCAACATCCAAGCGATTTCTGACGCACGCTACATCTAAGGGCTTAGAGCTGCTGCTGGTCCTCACCTTCCCTTGACACCGCTTTCACAGCCAAACACACTCTGCCCATCTACCCGGCTTTGCCTCCCAGCACTCACAACACACATTCTCACTCTCGGCACAAACCACCTCCCAAACTGCAAACACCCAACCGATTTCTGCCGCATGATACATCTAAGGGCTTAGAGCTGTTGCTGGTCCTCACCTTCCCTTGACACCGCTTTCACTGCGAAACTCACTCTGCCCATCTGCCTTTGCCTTGCCTCCCAGCACTCCCAACACACATTCTCACTCTCGGCACAGACCACATCCCAAAGTGCCAACTCCCAAGCGATATCTGACGCACGCTACATGTAAGGGCTTAGAGATGTTGCTGGTCCTCACCTTCCCTTCACACCGCTTTCACAGCCAAATTCACTCTGGCCATCTGCGCTGCCCTTGCCTCCCAGCACTCCCAACACACATTCTCAGGCTCGCTCTCACTCTCACTCCCGGCAGAAACCACCTCCCAAAGTGCAAATGTCCAAGCCATTTCTCCCATACGATAAGCCTAAGGGCTTAGAACTGTTGCTGGTCCTCACCTTCCCTTGACACCGCTTTCACAGCCAAACTCACTCTGGCCATCTGCGCTGCCCTTGCCTCCCAGCACTCCCAACACACATTATCAGGCTCAATCTCACTCTCACTCCCGACACAGACCAGCAACCAAAGTGCCAACACCCAAGCCATTTCTTCCATACGATAGGCCTAAGGGCTTCGAGCTGTTGCTGGTCCTCACCTTCCCTTGACACCGCTTTCACAGCCAAACACACTCTGGCCATCTGCCTTTGCCCTGCCTCCCAGCACTCTCAAAACACACTCTCAGGCGCAATCTCACTTTCACTCTCGTCACAGACCACCTCCCAAAGTGCGAACGTCCAAGCGATTTCTGCCGCATGCTACATCTCAGGGCTTAGAGCTCTTGCTGGTCCTCACCTTCCCTTGACACCGCTTTCACAGCCAAACACACTCTGACCATCTACCCTGGCTTTGCCTCCCAGCACTCCCAACAAACATACTCAGGTTCAGTCTCACTCTCACTCCCGGCAGAAACCACCTCCCAGAGTGCAAACGTCCAAGCCATTTCTCCCATACGATAGGTCTAAGGTCTTAGCGCTCTTCCTGGTCCTCACCTTCCCTTGACACCGCTTTCACAGCCAAACACACTCTGGCCATCTGCTTTTGCCTTGCCTCCCACCACTCTCAAAACACATTCTCAGGCGCACTTTCACTCCCGGCACAGACCACATCCCAAAGTGCCAACACCCAAGCGATTTCTGCCGCATGCTACCTCTAAGGGCTTAGAGCTCTTGCTGGTCCTCACCTTCCCTTGACACCGCTTTCACACACAAACACACTCTGCCCATCTGCCTTTGCCTTGCCTCCCAGCACTCCCAACACACAATCTCATTTTCAATCTCACTCTCACTCCCGGCACAGACCACCTCCCAAAAGTGCAAACGTCCAAGCCATTTCTCCCATGCGATAGGCCTAAGGGCTTAGAGCTGTTGCTGGTCCTCACCTTCCCTTGACACCGCTTTCACAGACAAACACACTCTGCCCATCTGCCTTTGCCTCAACTCCCAGCACTCCCAACACACTCTCACTCTCGGCACAGACCACCTCCCAAAGTGCCAACATCCAAGCGATTTCTGACGCACGCTACATCTAAGGGCTTAGAGCTGCTGCTGGTCCTCACCTTCCCTTGACACCGCTTTCACAGCCAAACACACTCTGCCCATCTACCCGGCTTTGCCTCCCAGCACTCACAACACACATTCTCACTCTCGGCACAAACCACCTCCCAAACTGCAAACACCCAACCGATTTCTGCCGCATGATACATCTAAGGGCTTAGAGCTGTTGCTGGTCCTCACCTTCCCTTGACACCGCTTTCACTGCGAAACTCATTCTGCCCATCTGCCTTTGCCTTGCCTCCCAGCACTCCCAACACACATTCTCACTCTCGGCACAGACCACATCCCAAAGTGCCAACTCCCAAGCGATATCTGACGCACGCTACATGTAAGGGCTTAGAGATGTTGCTGGTCCTCACCTTCCCTTCACACCGCTTTCACAGCCAAATTCACTCTGGCCATCTGCGCTGCCCTTGCCTCCCAGCACTCCCAACACACATTCTCAGGCTCGCTCTCACTCTCACTCCCGGCAGAAACCACCTCCCAAAGTGCAAATGTCCATGCCATTTCTCCCATACGATAAGCCTAAGGGCTTAGAACTGTTGCTGGTCCTCACCTTCCCTTGACACCGCTTTCACAGCCAAACTCACTCTGGCCATCTGCACTGCCCTTGCCTCCCAGCACTCCCAACACACATTCTCAGGCTCAATCTCACTCTCACTCCCGACACAGACCAGCAACCAAAGTGCCAACAGCCAAGCCATTTCTTCCATACGATAGGCCTAAGGGCTTCGAGCTGTTGCTGGTCCTCACCTTCCCTTGACACCGCTTTCACAGCCAAACACACTCTGGCCATCTGCCTTTGCCCTGCCTCCCAGCACTCTCAAAACACACTCTCAGGCGCAATCTCACTTTCACTCTCGTCACAGACCACCTCCCAAAGTGCAAACGTCCAAGCGATTTCTGCCGCATGCTACATCTCAGGGCTTAGAGCTGTTGCTGGTCCTCACCTTCCCTTGACACCGCTTTCACAGCCAAACACACTCTGACCATCTACCCTGGCTTTGCCTCCCAGCACTCCCAACAAACATACTCAGGTTCAGTCTCACTCTCACTCCCGGCAGAAACCACCTCCCAAAGTGCAAACGTCCAAGCCATTTCTCCCATACGATAGGCCTAAGGGCTTAGCGCTCTTGCTGGTCCTCACCTTCCCTTCATAGCGCTTTCACAGCCAAACACACTCGGGCCATCTGCTTTTGCCTTGCCTCCCACCACTCTCAAAACACATTCTCAGGCGCACTTTCACTCCCGGCACAGACCACATCCCAAAGTGCCAACACCCAAGCGATTTCTGCCGCATGATACATCTAAGGGCTTAGAGCTCTTGCTGGTCCTCACCTTCCCTTGACACCGCTTTCACAGCCAAACTCACTCTGCCCATCTGCCTTTGCCTTGCCTCCCAGCACTCCCAACACACATTCTCAGGCTCACTGTCACTCTCACTCCCGGCACAAACCACCTCCCAATGTGCAAACATTAAAGCCATTTCTCCCATACGATAGGCCTAAGGGCTTCGAGCTGTTGCTGGTCCTCACCTTCCCTTGACACCGCTTTCACAGCCAAACTCACTCTGCCCATCTGCCTTTGCCTTGCCTCCCAGCACTCCCAACACACACTCTCAGGCTCAATCTCACTCTCACTCCCGGCACAGACCACCTCCCAAAGTGAAAACGTCCAAGCCATTTCTCCCATGCGATAGGCCTAAGGGCTTAGAGATGTTGCTGGTCTTCACCTTCCCTTGACACCGCTTTCACAGACAAACACACTCTGGCCATCTGCCTTTGCCTTGCCTCCCCGCACTCCCAACACACTCTCACTCTCGGCACAGACCACCTCCCAAAGTGCCAACATCCAAGCGATTTCTGACGCACGCTACATCTAAGGGCTTAGAGCTGCTGCTGGTCCTCACCTTCCCTTGACACCGCTTTCACAGCCAAACACACTCTGCCCATCTACCCGGCTTTGCCTCCCAGCACTCACAACACACATTCTCACTCTCGGCACAAACCACCTCCCAAACTGCAAACACCCAACCGATTTCTGCCGCATGATACATCTAAGGGCTTAGAGCTGTTGCTGGTCCTCACCTTCCCTTGACACCGCTTTCACTGCGAAACTCACTCTGCCCATCTGCCTTTGCCTTGCCTCCCAGCACTCCCAACACACATTCTCACTCTCGGCACAGACCACATCCCAAAGTGCCAACTCCCAAGCGATATCTGACGCACGCTACATGTAAGGGCTTAGAGATGTTGCTGGTCCTCACCTTCCCTTCACACCGCTTTCACAGCCAAATTCACTCTGGCCATCTGCGCTGCCCTTGCCTCCCAGCACTCCCAACACACATTCTCAGGCTCGCTCTCACTCTCACTCCCGGCAGAAACCACCTCCCAAAGTGCAAATGTCCAAGCCATTTCTCCCGTACGATAAGCCTAAGGGCTTAGAACTGTTGCTGGTCCTCACCTTCCCTTGACACCGCTTTCACAGCCAAACTCACTCTGGCCATCTGCGCTGCCCTTGCCTCCCAGCACTCCCAACACACATTATCAGGCTCAATCTCACTCTCACTCCCGACACAGACCAGCAACCAAAGTGCCAACACCCAAGCCATTTCTTCCATACGATAGGCCTAAGGGCTTCGAGCTGTTGCTGGTCCTCACCTTCCCTTGACACCGCTTTCACAGCCAAACACACTCTGGCCATCTGCCTTTGCCCTGCCTCCCAGCACTCTCAAAACACACTCTCAGGCGCAATCTCACTTTCACTCTCGTCACAGACCACCTCCCAAAGTGCAAACGTCCAAGCGATTTCTGCCGCATGCTACATCTCAGGGCTTAGAGCTCTTGCTGGTCCTCACCTTCCCTTGACACCGCTTTCACAGCCAAACACACTCTGACCATCTACCCTGGCTTTGCCTCCCAGCACTCCCAACAAACATACTCAGGTTCAGTCTCACTCTCACTCCCGGCAGAAACCACCTCCCAAAGTGCAAACGTCCAAGCCATTTCTCCCATACGATAGGTCTAAGGTCTTAGCGCTCTTCCTGGTCCTCACCTTCCCTTGACACCGCTTTCACAGCCAAACACACTCTGGCCATCTGCTTTTGCCTTGCCTCCCACCACTCTCAAAACACATTCTCAGGCGCACTTTCACTCCCGGCACAGACCACATCCCAAAGTGCCAACACCCAAGCGATTTCTGCCGCATGCTACCTCTAAGGGCTTAGAGCTCTTGCTGGTCCTCACCTTCCCTTGACACCGCTTTCACACACAAACACACTCTGCCCATCTGCCTTTGCCTTGCCTCCCAGCACTCCCAACACACAATCTCATTTTCAATCTCACTCTCACTCCCGGCACAGACCACCTCCCAAAAGTGCAAACGTCCAAGCCATTTCTCCCATGCGATAGGCCTAAGGGCTTAGAGCTGTTGCTGGTCCTCACCTTCCCTTGACACCGCTTTCACAGACAAACACACTCTGCCCATCTGCCTTTGCCTCAACTCCCAGCACTCCCAACACACTCTCACTCTCGGCACAGACCACCTCCCAAAGTGCCAACATCCAAGCGATTTCTGACGCACGCTACATCTAAGGGCTTAGAGCTGCTGCTGGTCCTCACCTTCCCTTGACACCGCTTTCACAGCCAAACACACTCTGCCCATCTACCCGGCTTTGCCTCCCAGCACTCACAACACACATTCTCACTCTCGGCACAAACCACCTCCCAAACTGCAAACACCCAACCGATTTCTGCCGCATGATACATCTAAGGGCTTAGAGCTGTTGCTGGTCCTCACCTTCCCTTGACACCGCTTTCACTGCGAAACTCACTCTGCCCATCTGCCTTTGCCTTGCCTCCCAGCACTCCCAACACACATTCTCACTCTCGGCACAGACCACATCCCAAAGTGCCAACTCCCAAGCGATATCTGACGCACGCTACATGTAAGGGCTTAGAGATGTTGCTGGTCCTCACCTTCCCTTCACACCGCTTTCACAGCCAAATTCACTCTGGCCATCTGCGCTGCCCTTGCCTCCCAGCACTCCCAACACACATTCTCAGGCTCGCTCTCACTCTCACTCCCGGCAGAAACCACCTCCCAAAGTGCAAATGTCCAAGCCATTTCTCCCATACGATAAGCCTAAGGGCTTAGAACTGTTGCTGGTCCTCACCTTCCCTTGACACCGCTTTCACAGCCAAACTCA